>NW_003852412.1:17782579-17896180 GCF_000181295.1 Otolemur garnettii
AGTACATTGGATACTTTTTCTTCCATTCTTGAGATACTTTGCTAAGAAGAATATTTTCCAGCTCCATCCATGTAAACATGAAGGAGGTAAAGTCTCCCTCTTTCTTTAGGGCTGCATAGTATTCCATGGTGTACATATACCACAGTTTATTGATCCATTCATGGGTCGATGGGCACTTGGGCTTCTTCCATGTCCTAGCTTTTATGAATTGGGCTGCAATGAACATTCTGGTACAAATATCTGTATTGTAGCGTGATTTTTGGTCTTCTCGATATATACCTAACAGAGGAATTATAGGATCAAATGGCAGGTCTACTTTTAGTTCTCTATGTGTTCTCCAGATGACTTTCCAAAAGGGGCGTATTTGTTTGCAATCCCACCAGCAGTGTAGAAGTGTTCCCTTTTCTCCACAACCCCACCAGCATCTGTAATTTTTGGATTTTGTGATATGGGCTAATCTTATTGGTGTTAGATGATATCTCAGAGTAGTTTTAATTTGCATTTCTCTGATGATTAAGGATGATGAGCATTTTTTCATGTGTCCGTAGGCCATGCACCTGTCTTCTTTAGAGAAGTTTTCTTAAGTCCCTTGCCCACGGTGAGATGGGATCACTTGTTCTCTTCTTGCTAATACATTTGAGTTCTTTGTGGATTCTGGTTATTAAACCTTTGTCGGAAACATAACTAGCAAATATCTTTTCCCATTCTGAGGGCTGTCTGCTTGCTTTGCTTACAGTGTTCTTGGCTGTGCAGAAGCTTTTTAATTTGAGGAGGTCCTAGTAGTGTATTTTTGATGTTGCTATGTTTTTTAGACAAATGTGTTATTCTAAGCATTTGAAAAATATTATTGATTACCAGATTTTGATTAAATTTTTTATTCATACTTGTAGGCAATTAGTTTATATTTTCTTCCCTAATATTTCAATAATAATTCTCCATTGCTCAACTAGTTTTTAGATTTTTATTTTCTATCATAACATTTAAAGGATTTATCGTAGCTAAATACTCCTCTCAATAATTAATTTTGCTATTAAAAATAATATTCCTATATAAGCTTAAACCTTTCATTTTGGTTACATTATCTCTTTATTTCCATAGGATAAACAGATAAATTGATAGAATTAAGGTTGCTGGACAAGAAAATCATTATTTTATTTTTTTCTAGTGACACTGCCTTTCTCTGTTCCCTAGTTGGAGTGCAGTGGTGCAATCATAGATCACTGTAACCTTGAACTCCTGGGTCACACTACCCTCTCACTTTAGCCTCTGGAATAGCTGGGACTGCACCCATGTGCCACAATGCCTGGTTGATTTTCTTAAGTAGTTTTTATGGCGACAGGGTCTCACTCTGTTGCCCAGGCCAGTCTTGAGTGTCTGGACTTAACAAAACCTTGTGCCCCAGCATCCCCAAATGCTGGGATTAAGGGTGTGAGCCACTGTGTCTGGCCAGAAAATGATTTTCAAAATAGGCTTTTAAAATGTAAAAGTAATAAACGCTCGTTGTGAAAATTCATATAATCAATTCAGGTAAATTTAACTATAACTGTATTGTCCAGAGTTAATTCTTATTAACTTTTTTATGTTCATATTTCAGATATTGCCCATTTTTATGTATCTTCATGATGTTAGCTTACATATGCTTGCAATTGTGTAATTTATGTATTTTTTCACTTACAATGGGTACTTTGAATTTAAATAATAATATAAAATAGTAACCTGTAATGGCTACGTAACATTATTATGAATGGATATAAAAATTCTTTAACCAATCCTTATGGAGGGTCATCTTACTTGATTCAACATCAATGTAAATATATATTTGCTCACTGCTACAACTGTTTTTTCCTATTTTTAAAATCATTTATTTTTAATGACATAATACTTGTATAAATTTATGGGGTATATATAGATGTTTCAATACATACACTGCATCAGGGCGATTAACATATCCATTATCTCAAACATTTATCATTTCTTTGTGTTGGCAACATTCGCTCTCCTCTATTTTGTGAGACATTATTGTGATACATTATTAACTACAGTCATCCTACAGTGCTACAGAGTACTAGAAATTACTCCTTGTATCACCTAAAAGTTTGTATCCTTTAACAAATCGCTTCCTATATCCCTTCCCACCACCCCTCTAGCCTCTACGTCCTCTGTTCTACTTTTTACTTCCATAAGATCAATTTCGTTTAGCTTTTCCCAGGAATGAAAACGTGTTTGTTTCTGCACATTTTTGACAATTTACAAAAATTGCATTTTTACATTTAATGCACATAAATGTTACTAACTGCGATTAATTTATGTCCTCCTAATTGTTCAGTGTCAGTAATAATATATAAATACAGGCTCTTTAATGTCCTTTATCTATTACCCATTGGATTGGAGAATGTCTTAATTTTTAAGAATTAAAGTTATTTATATAGTACCAACATGTGGCTTCTGCTTTATTTCTTGTATTTTTTCCTAATTTCCCAACATCTAATTTCATTTTTGACATGTCTTTAATTTTCTTATACTTAAATCTATCAATCACTCCCTTTGCAATTGCCTATTTTTGTAGCTAAAAAGACCTACTTAATTAGATCAGTTCCCCTACAGTTTTTCTCTGAATTTTCCTTTCAAATTTTCTTTTATTTTTTCTGAACCATCTTGGTTTTATGTGTATATATGGTATGACATGGGATCATATTATACCTTTTACGAGAATGTAACTTTCTCAACACTTTGGGTTGAATAATCTATTTCTTCTCCCCCCCCCAACCTGGCTTATTATTACAAAGTTCTTTACTCTTTGAATTAATAATATCAATCATTTATTATCCAGCAGAATATATCCTTTTTTTTTTTTTTTTGAGACAGGGTCTCACTTTGTCACCCTCAGTAGAGTGCTGTAGTGTCATAGATCACAGTAACCTCAAACTCTTGGCCTCAAGTGATCCTCTTGACTCAACCTCTCATAGTTGGGATTACAAGCACCCTCCACAACGCCCAGCTATTTGTAGAGATGGGGTCTCGCTCTAGGTCAGGCTGGTCTCTAACTCCTGAGCTCAGTCAATATACCTGCCTCGGCCTTCCAAGTGCTGGGATTACAGGCATGAGCCACGGTACCCGCAGAATGTATTTTGATGAGGTTTTCTTTTGTTGCTTTGGAGTAGAATCAAGTAAATTCATGAAAACTACAGATTCCTTTCTGGGAGGAGAAAGTGTGCCCCAAATGTTTTCTTGTCTTCTATTTTAAAATATTGCTTCCACTTCTTTAGGTGTTGCATTCTAGAAGCCACTTTGCCCAAAACTTGACTCTTTGCATTTGAGTTTTCTTTTCTTTTTCTTTTTGAGACAGAGTGTCACTATATCACCCTCAGTAGAGTGCTGTGGCATCACAGCTCACGGCAACCTCAAACTCCTGGGCTTAAGTGATTCTCTTGCCTCGGCCTCCCTGGCCCGGGCTGGATTCCAACCTGTTAGCTCCAGTGTATGTGGCTGGCGCCTTCACCACTGAGCCACAGACCCCCAGCCTACATTTGAGTTTTCTTATTTGCAGTATTTTCTCACTTCTAATTTTCATTTCTTTAATATTCTCCTCTGTGTTCTCAGAGAGTTTCTTCATTTTTGTCCTCAGCATTATACATCTTACCGTTATGTAATTTTGCCAGATTGTGAATTAATTTTGAGCATATTATTTCACGAAAATTAAAAATGAGCAGCTCTCTCATTATCTCAGAATTCATTCCATGGTCTCTATTCCTCCTCTATTACTTTGTGGAGAGAAATATTTATGTATGTACTCTAAAAATCTGATTTTTCTATACACAAATTTTTACTATTATAGTTTTTCTTCTTTTAGAAAAATCCTGATTTCTTTATCTTTATAAATTAGTCCCCACGTTATCTTATTTAACGCTTCTTGATCTGACAAGGGAGACAGCAGTCCTGGTGTTTTTATCCCCTGGTCATGTGGGCTCTCCTCCTCCCCTCAATGTCTACCAGGCAGCTGCAAGAATGCTCCTTTGGGCTTTCAGATATCAGCACCATTTCTGGCCCCCCTATCAATGTCCAGGAGACATTTAGACCGTAAAGTTTAGCTGATCTGAAGGCAAACCTTCTCTACTCTTTTTATTCTTCTCTGAATATAACAGAGACGATTTATTTTCTTGAAAACACAAAGTCTGAAGCACGCTTTTACTTCCCATTTAATGGAGATTCTTAATGAACAAACACCCGCTGTGCTCACTGTTTATTTCTTAATTATACACTTTACCTGTTCTCACGTTGTCAGTCTTCTCTGGCAGAATACAAAATACAGAATACAACTTGCAGAAAGGCAAGTTGGTTGGTGGTGTTCACCACATACTGGCTACATGGAGTATTTCAATAAGTATGTACTGAGTCAATAATTTCATATTTTTGGATGAATGGGCTAACATACCTAACCTGTGTTCTATTCGCCTTTACCAGATCTGTATTACTGAGAATTATATTCGCTATGCAAATGAGCACGATGGGATATTGGAATGTGAAGCACTGGCCACAGCCTGAGGTTTCTGGCTGTGTAACGTTAAAATGACCACTGGGCCTCAGGTCTTGGCAACCCCTGCTGTGATTCCATGTTCTCATACGGTAGTTACAGGAAACTCTGCCCACAGTTCAGAAAGTCACCTGTAAGTGTCCCATTGCACACATAGTTGTATTTGTGTGCATACTTCAGGGGTAATGGGAATGGATCAAAGGCTGCAGTGATCATGACTCAGACGCTGAATAAGTTTAAATGGTGTGTGTGATTTACTAATAACCAAAATATGGGAACCCTTAACATCACATCAGTTTCACCAGTTCCAGAGGAACCTTCCAAGTGCAGTTCTCAGGAAAGTGTTTGACAACAAACTCAACCAGGCTTCACTAAAACTGCATTTGTAAAAATAGCTATAAATCAAAGTTCATCTTTAGAGAACTTCTCATTAAATCTTAAAGAAGTTTAAAATATAAACATGGCCAAGATTTTCCAATTTATTAAGAAACACATTTAGAGTTAATAAAATAGTATTATAATGACTGACTCTAATTGATTATAATACTTTATATATGTAATAGATTAAAAAAGTAATATAATGATCGACTCTTGTATTGATTTACTTAAATTATGATATATAAAGGGAAATAACTTGAATTTTTGTCCTTTTCATAAATAAGCTCTCTGTACTATGCTAGATAAATTTTATTTTAAAATTGTTTTTGAGAAATGATTCTAAAATAATTATAAGTATCTGAAATTGACATCAAGTTAACAGGTTAGCTATTATTCAAGTTTTTTAAAGACCTACGTCAGAAAAAATAAAACATGCTTGAAGAAAAGATAAAACTTTGAAAACTTTAGGAAAAAAAAAAACAGACTTTCCTTAGTGAGTTATTCAAAGTGACTTTCTGCTGAGTTCATCAAAAATAAGATCACCCTGGGAGAGCAGAATTAACATACCTTCTTTAATTGGCCTTTCAAGCCTGATTTTGATTAGGCTGGGAACTTTGACTTATTCCATGAATAAAAAATTCGGAGCGGTTTCTAATTGAATTAGTCTATAATTGATAGGGTCATCATTAATAGGTTAATGGAGATTTAACACAAGTCTTTGATCAAAGAGCATAATGATATCCAATAAAGATTATTCAGATAATTTAATTACAGCAGTGCCACAGCATAAGTGAAGTAGAAAAGAAAGAAAATTATCAGTAAATGACTTGCATGTAATTTAGAAAACAATTACATAACTTTTAAGTGGGAATTGAAATAGTTTGTTGAGTGCTTTTTGATGGCACAGTGAAAGGGTTCCCTAGGTAAGCACTGTGGCAGCGTCTTTCTGCAGCTAAAGACGCAGTGAACTGGTGGTCAAACTTCATGTGCATCACTAGTCACATGAAAAAGGTGTTTCAATACATATTTGACAATTAACTTTACTAAGTATAATTTTATCAAAACTGTTGCATCTCAGGTGGTGCCTGTGGCTCAAAAGGGTAGGGGCCCATATGCTGGAGGTGGTGGGTTCAAACCCAGCCCTGGCCAAAAACTGCAAAAAAGAAAAAAGTGTTGCATCTTGTATAATTATTATCAATTTTAGAAACTGGCATTTACAAACAGAAAACATGCATGGGTCATAATGTTCATCAATACATATAACTACAGAAACACTGCAGCTCTGTGACAAATACATAAAAACCATGAGAAACATAAATAAAACATTCACAGAATACAGTTAACTGCAACAGTAAATCAAAATTCCATGGCCTATTCTAAATACTGAAGGCCTTGAAAGTTAGGGCAGTTGCCTGGTGTGGTGGCTCACGCCTGTAATCCCAGCACTGTGGGAGACTGAGAAGGGAGAATTGCTTGAGCTCAGGAGTTCCAGACTTGCGTGAGCGAGAGTGAGACCCTGACTCCTAAAAAAATGGAAAAATCCAGTTGGGCTCCATGGTGAGTGCCTGTAATCCCAGAGGCTTCGGAAGGCTGAGGCAGTGGGATGTCCACAGCCTGAGTCTGAGATTGCAGTGAGCTATGACGCCATTGCATTCTGCTCAGGGCACAACAACAACAAAAACAAAAAGCAAAGAAATAAAAATAAAAAATAAGCAAGGAAATAAAAAAATAAGAAAGAAAGGGAATTTGAAAGAACACACAATACATTTGTGTGCACTTGTATTTGCTGGAGGATACAGATATAAAACTTAGCCTCTGCCACCATCTGTGAATCATCCAGTCATTTCGTTTTATCAGATCACCTGAGGTTTAGTTTTAGACTTTCATTTTTAACTGGATATGTGCATGTTTTATGGTGATTAATTTTTAGGCTAAAACAAAAATACCAATGAAAAGAAATGTAGTTGTAACGTTCTCCCCTACCCCACCTTACCAAAGGAAGTGAAAAAGGTCATGGCCTCTGAAGAATCAGGCGTGAAGTAAATGCTTCAAATCGCTTTGAGAAAATGCAAGCAGTAGAAAAACAGCCCGTCAGCACAGAGTTCTGAAGAGGTTGGAGGGGTGAGGAGAGGGAGATGACTCGTGGGAAGAGAACTGCCTGCGGATTATAGGGTTAAGAGCCATTGACACAGAAAGTGTACTGCCCCAGGGATGACTTTTTTTTTTTTTTTAAGAAATCTTTTATCCAAAGGACAGAATATACATATAGGATGGATAAAAGGGCTACAAACTATTTCCATTCAAATGTGTCAGCATGGTCAATGACACTGCCAGTGCTCTATTTGTATAAGAAGGACAAACAGGCACCAGGGGGTCTTGGAGGACTGTCTAGTTCCTCAGCCCTTCAGTTACCACAAGCTACAATTAGAGTCTTGACAGCTTCATTAAAAGCCATGGTTGTAGATTTTCTCATGGATGACCCACAAACCCAATGTTTTAATATTTCTATTTATCTATTGTGTATACACGTGAGCATATTTCACTGTGTTCTTCTGCTGTTCTTCATGCTGATTTCCATTTCTTTTGTTCTCAGCGGTAGCAGCTGTTGTATACTTGAAACTTCAATCTCATCAAGCTCCCAATACCTATTTCCAATTTATTATCCTTAAATATAATGTCCAAGGTTTTTGAGCTTATTAAATGGTAAAAGATAAACGCAGGTGCTAGATGCTGATAAAAATCTAAATATTATTTAGTGAGCATATTTTAAGTAATTCCTACAGTACCATGTGGTCTAGCTATTTCTATAAAGAAGCCCCCCCTAAAAGGTCTATGGCTACCAGTTATAATGTTCTGGCTTGAATATACGGTACATAACTTCCATAAAATATTTTGTTCTTGAGTCCATGAGAAAAGCAAGATGCTCGTATTTTCCTTCTTTTGAGAAATGGCACTATGTTTAGGGACTCTTGTGTACATAGTTGTCTCAGAAATTACATAAGGGCTAATATCTTTGTGTAATCAGTGCTAAATAACCTCCTATTTTTAAAATCACATTCTTTAACTCTAAAACTATTCATGCCTTGCATTTTTTATTACCACAAACCAGCTCATAAAGCATGGTCTTAAGTTAGGTACGGTATTAATAAATCACTTGAAACAGGCTCCTTACATTAAACTTAACTTTTTTTTGCATATATATTCAAGATTTCAAAAACTTCCCAAGTTATAGTTTACTTCACTGAAGGCTCACTTGTAGATTTAAATAAAGAATGACCTAAGATACTTCCATCTGTTGAACATTTTTGATCTGCCTTTGGTAGATGATGGCGGGGCCTCAGGTTTAAAGCTGCTGACATTTGAAAAACAACTTGAAAAAAACACAGGCGGTGGAAAAAGAAAGTAGATGTATAATTCCTTTTTCTTTGATATTGTTAAGTGTTGGAGTACTTAGATATTCAAAGAATTTTTAAAGTGAAATTCAAATACTGATTTAAACAAAAAATAAATCTTGTAAAAAATCATTACACAGAATGACACTAGAAGTATAATATCAGAAAAGTCTTTTACAATGGAACCACTCAGCAAGGAAGCATTAAAACAAAACAGAAATTCAAAAAAAGAACTATTCATCTTCATAAATAACTCACAAGTTTGTCTCTTAAGCTTGTACCGAAAGAGGTTATTTTGACATGTCTTTTCCAATTATGGAGAAACTGTTACATTTTAAGAAATGCTAAAGTATATATTAGTTTAAGAATCATCAGTTTTGACACATCTGTATGTTACACAGAATCACTAAAGGGCCAAGAAAAACAACTCCTCAAAGCTCCTTAAAGGGAGAAGGAGTCTCAGAACAGAGGTTGTATGTGTAATTTACTATCATGCTGATATTCTATATTCTGAAAAAGATGGCCTTGTGTAAGGATGCAATGCTTCCAACTCCTTTGTGGAGTACAGAAAGTGACATAAACCACAATGTTGACAATATACTTCAGGAACAAGAAATGTCTCTGTTGCTGGAGAGACTGATAGGTAAATTATAAAGAAAAATTTCGAAATAACACATTCCTTTTGAAACCTTCATGTCACAGTAACTAATATGTTGTATTTTAAAGATGCAAACAATAATTTAAAATAATACAAGGCAAGAGGAGGAGTGAGATGGCTGAATAGAACCCTCCAGCGACTATTCTCCTACAAGAACACCAGATTCAACAACATTCCATATAAGAAAACATCTTCAGGCTCGGCGCCTATAGCTCAACCGGCTAAGGTGCCAGCCACGTACACCTAAGGTGGCGGGTTCGAATCCCCAGCCCGGACCCACCAAACAATAATGACGGCTGCAATCAAAAAATAGCCGGGCGTTGTGGCGGGCGCCTGTGGTCCCAGCTACTTGGGAGGCGGAGGCAAGAGACTCGCTTGAGCCCAGGAGTTGGAGGTTGCTGTGAGCTGTAATGCCACAGCATTCTACCCAGGGGGACAGCTTGAGGCTCTGTCTCAAAAAAAAAAAAAAAAAAAAAAAAAAAAACATCTTCAGAAGAGCCAAGAATCAGGTGAGTAAACAAAGGACCTAGTTTTAACATTATGCCAAGGAAAGAGACACTGAGGAGGGCAGAAAAGACAGTCTTGTGTTGCCTACGCCGCCCTTCCCCAATCTCTTAGCTGTGATGCAACAGTGCACCAGATGGAGAGAGAATGTATGTTTATGACAGGGAGAGCAAAGTGATTGTGAGACTTTGCATTGGAACTCAGGGAAATCGTGTCACAGAAGGTCATAGCACAGGGAGAAATTCTGCCAGCACCACAGAGGGAGCATTTAGACCAGCACTGCCAGAATGGAATCCTCTGCCCAGTAGTAGAAACCTGAGTGCTGGTTAGCCCCACCACTAGCTGAAGAAAGTGGCCTGAGGTCCAGAATAAATTCATAAGGCAGTGAAGCCACAGAAACTGCAATCCTTGGGCAGCTCTTTTGACAGGACTGACTGGGAACTGGGGGACTTGTGGTGCATGTGACACAGTTAAATACAGTAGCTGCAACCAAGCAAGTGCTTGTATCAGCCCTGACAAAACTCTAGCCAGTGCATTACAGGAAAAGTCTTCTTCAGGTTGGGGGGAAAAAAAGGGAAGAATACAAAGGACTTTGTTGAAACTTGGGTACTAGCTCAGGAACAAAAAAGTCCCAGGAAGATTCCTTGGGCCCCTGAGTCCAAGCCTTAGTTTCTGGATGACAAGGCTGGATCTACCTTGCACCAGAAGGGAACCTGCTGCCCTGAAGGGAACAACCCAGTCTTGGCAGGATTCACCACTTGCTGACTAAAGAGCCCTGGACTCTGAGTAAATATCAGAGGTAGCCATGCAGTGGTCATAGTAGGATTTTGGGTAATGGGCTGGCTTAACAGGTGAACTGGCAGAGTCCCAGTTGCGGTGGTGTGGCCAGAAGGAACTGTCCACATCACTTATCCTTCAATTCCAGTGACCCAACACAGAGAATGAGGGAAAAGAGTGAGAGACTTTGCCTGGTAGAGAATTCTCCTGAATCTTATCCAAGCCCACCAAGGTAGTACCACCCAAGTCTGCAAGACTTACAGAGTCACTGGACTTGGGAGACTAAAGTGCTGATCTGCTGATCTAGCTGCAGTGACCAAACTTTGATCTGATCCTGCAATGCCCTTTAAATATTTGGAAAGTTCTTCATAAGAAGGATGGATTCAAACAAGCCCAGACTGTAAAGATTTGAATAAATACCTAACTCTTCAATGCCCAAACGTTGATAAATATCCACAAACATCAACAACACCTAGGAAAAGATGAACTCAGCAAACAAACTAAATAACGCACAGATCCCAGAGTGATGGGCATATGTGACCTTTCAGATAAATAATTCAAAATAGCTGTTCTCAAGAAGCTCATATGAAGGAATTTAGAAGCCAAGTAGAAATTCTGGAGCTGAAGAATTCAACTGATAAACTGAAAAATGTATCAGAATTTCTCAACGGCAGAACTGATCACACAGAAGAAAATATTAGTGAGCCTGAAACAAACTAT
The DNA here is from genome assembly GCF_000181295.1 of Otolemur garnettii. Taxonomy (NCBI): domain Eukaryota; kingdom Metazoa; phylum Chordata; class Mammalia; order Primates; family Galagidae; genus Otolemur; species Otolemur garnettii. Next base: position 17,793,540 of record NW_003852412.1, read on the forward strand.
TTGAAAATAGCAAAAAGGATGGAATAGAAAAAGGAGAAAGAATAAATAAGAATGATGCATGCTTTCCAGATCTAGAAAATATCCTGCAAAGGGGAATCTAAGAATTATTAGCCTTAATGAGTAAATAGAGATACTGGAGGAATCACATTACCTGACATCAAATTATACCAAACAGCTGTAGTAACCAAAAGAGCATGGTACTGGCATAAAAACAGATTTGCAGACAAATGGAAGAGAATGCAGACTCACAAAGAAAGATGGAGACTTTGCCTCCTTCATGTTTACATGGATGGAGCTGGAAAATGTCCTCCTTAGCAAAGTATCTCAAGAATGGAAGAAAAAGTATCCAATGTACTCAACACTATCATGAAACTAATTGTTAGCTATCTTAGTAAAGCTATAATCCAAATGGAGTCCAAGACTACGGGGAAAGGGGAGAGGGAGGGGAGGGGTGGGGGGAGGATGGGTGAAGAGATTGATATTGTGGGGATCACGCCTATGATTTATCCTATTAGGGTACATGTGAATTTGTCTAAAGGTTAAATATAAATGTCTTAACATAACAATTATGAGAAAGACATGATGGCTATGTTAGCCAGTTGGATGAGAGTTTTTCAAACTGCATATGGAAGCAACACACTGTATCCTATGATAGAATTAATGTACACAATTATGATCTAATAAAAAAATTAAAAAAAAAGAAGTGAATCTACATATCTATACTGAACTTATTTTCTTGAAGGAGTCAGGAACATACATTAGGGCAACAACAGTCTTTTCAATAAATGGTGCTGGGAAAACTAGATACCCATACGTGGAAGAATGAAACTAGATCCTTTCATGATATACAAAAATAATATCAAAATGGATTTAATATTTTAAATATATCTTAATCTTCTCTTAAATATAAGACCTTAATTTCATTTTAAATATAAAACCTAAAAGTATGAAACTATTAAAATAAAACTTTGGGGAAATACTTTAGTACATTTGATCTGGGCAGTGATTTCTTGATTAGTGCCCCTAAACCATAGGCAACCAAAGCAAAATCAGACAAATGAGATCTCATGAAGCTAAAATCTTCTGCACAGCAAAGGAAATAATTAACACAGTAAAGAGATAACCTACGGAAAGGGGAAAATATTTGCAAAACACTCATCTGACAAGGATGAATAGCTAGAACATATAATGAGCTCCAATAAATCAAAAGGAAAATAATCAAATAACCTAATTAAAAATTGGCAAAAAATCTGAATGGCTATTTCTCAAAAGAAGGCATACAAGTGGCCAGGAGGTACATGCAAAAATGTTCAACATCATTCTACAGCACAGAAATATTAATCAAAACTACGATGAGATATCCTCCCACTCTAGTTCAAATAGTTTTTATGAAAAAGATGGGCAATAATGAATGCAGGAGAGGATGTGGAGAAAGGGGAACCCATAATATTCTGTGCATTCATATATGACAATACGTTATCTCTAGTCTTGTCATTTGTATTTGACTGTTTCCAGTATTTGGATTTTGAAATCTGTGTGATGAATGTTCTTGTCCTTATATCTTGGCAAAGATACTTAAAATTTTTAATTAATAATGTTTCTATTAGTGAGGGTGGTTTTTAGTAGAAGAGGGTATGAATGATTAATGTCAAAAGATAAAGGCCAATTTTCCAAAATGATTTTACCAATTTGCACTACCACCATCCAGACATCAACATTCTTTAGCTTTAATTTCCTAACTTGGTGATTAATGGTAGTCGATTTTTTAAAAATTAAAACGTTTTATGTAGTCCTTGAATAAATTCTCCTTTATCAATAAACATATTTAAACATTGTTGGATTCCATGTACCAATATTCTACTTAAGACTTCTACATCAATGTTCACAAGTGAAACCCCCATCATTATTTTCTTGTGCTTTCCTTGCCCCATTTGGTACCAGGAATCTGCAGTTTCACATACTATTTTGGGAAGCTTCCCTCTCATCTTCTGAGGAATAGCTTGTGTAACATACACAAAAAGTGTATGTTTTTTAAAAACTGTAAAGTGTGATTCAATTTCTTCAATAATAATAGGTCTATTTAAGTTGTTTTTTAATCTCATTTTTCCCCTGTACATATGTGTTTTCAACTTGTTTGAGTAAATTTTGGTAATGTATCTTTTGCTATGGAAATATTTTACTAAACTCTAAATATATTAGCATATAGATGTTTATTTTAAAATTTTCCTACTTGGTTTTTATTTCTGTCTAGTTTTTCATTGTGAATTTTTTTCATTATTTTATTCTCTTAATTTTGTAAAAATTTGATGGTTTTATTGGTTTTGTTAAAGAGTCAACCTTTAAAACTACAAATAAAAGGTAACTTTTGAATAATAGATATCTCACCATGCATTTCTAAGAAATATTAGATGTAAGATGATAGTAATATAGAAGCATCTCCATAAAATTAGGCAGTAGATATCATATTCACACGATATCTTGTTTTGAACTATGTAATTAAGAACTTTATCCAAAATAATAAGGAAAAGGATGATCACAGAAACAAATAGAAGAAACAAAATTAGTATTATGAGCATATAATATGATGGGAAGGGAACAAACTTTACAATAAATAAGATGGGTACACACAGCCCAAAGAGATGTAAAAGTCACTGGAAAATAAGAAGGTGCAATTGTGGAGAGATAAAGATAAAAGCTTACCTATTGGGTAAAATGAACACTATTCTGGTAATAGTTATACCAAAAGCCCTGCCTCAAGCATTTACATGTGTATAGTTTGAAATAAAAAAAAAAACTAAACTAAAAATTCCATTCATTATGCAAATAATTCTTGTGGTACTTACACAATAAGTATCTATGCAGAGATTCCATCCCTAATGAAAGAGTAATTTTAAACATTTGAATAACTTAATAGACTACCTAAATACATATAAAGACTTATATCATAAATGAGGAATCTCAATACAGAAAAAATATTCATTTATTCCAATTGTTCTAAATTCAGCACATTTCAAATCAAAATTCCTTTAAGATTTTGGAGAAATGTGCCAAACTTAACTGAAAGTCTATGGAAATAAATGAAGGACCAAGAAAAACTCAGATAATTAAAACCCCAGACAATTGGGGTTGGATAGTGGTGGTGATGGCGTGAGAAATGAGGGGCTATTGTTACTTACGCTTAAAAGTTAAAAAAAGGAAAGCTTTATAATTAAAATATTGTGATATTTTTAAAAGGAGACATAAGTGGATAATCATATCCTTATTGGTCTAGTTTTTCATTATGAATACTTTTTTCATTATTTTCTTTCACTCAGATAATTTTGTCAAAAATTTGACAAAATTAACTTTTCAAACTATAAATAAAGGTAATTTCCCTTAATTAATAACAGATATCTTACCAGGCATTTGTGACAAATATTATATTGTTAACAAATAATATATTAAATATTTATATCATAATAAAATAAAGATAGAAATGGAGTGATTTGCATATTTGGCATGTGATAGAGATGGGAGAATAATCAATGAAAGTCAATACAATAAATGATGTTGTAAAAATTAGCTGTTGTACGGAAAAAAAACACTAGAGTCTTTTTTCACTATATGCCAAAATAAATTACGACTAAATCCCTTAAAATAAAAAAAGCAAAACTTTAAATATTTCAGAAAAAATTATGATATGTAGTAGAAAGTAATTTTTAAATAAAACAAAAAAAATGACACACTTTACTATAGTTAAATGAAAATTTCTGCCCAACTAAAACATAATAAACTAAGTCAAAAGAGAAATTAGAGCCTGGAGGATATTCTTACAAAAGTCATAAGAACTATGATAAATCATTACTAAAAGAAAATAAACCAGTACAAAAATTATAGACAGAAGAGAAATATATAACTCAGAGAATGAAATTTTATAACAACAAATATAAATGTAATCAGGAAAATACAAGGTATAATAGCAGTTAAGATTCTTTTCACATAGAAAACCTGAAGGTTCAACAGCACTACGTATTGGTAAGGAGACAGAGCAGTATGAGCTCTCAGATATTGGCTTAACAACTTTGTAAGACAAATCAGTAACATTCAGTGAGGTTGAAAATGCACACACCGGTTGATTCTGCAATTGCACTCTAGATATATTTCTGAGCTAGGCTACCACGTGTGACCAGAAGAGGGCATGTGCAATAAAGTTACGGTAGCTTTTACATTATAGCAAATAAATGTGAAAAATAAAGTGTGTGAATCAAAGTAATAACTACCATGTTTCCCCTCAAATAAGACACTGTCTTATATTTATTTTCTCTGAAGAAGATACACTAGGGCTTATTTTCAGGGGATGTCTTCTCTCCACACTGAAGTGCATGGTGTGGCTATGCAGCGTATCTACATAGCCATGTCTATCACTAGGTCTTATTATTGGGGTAGGGCTTATATTTAACAAATGCATAGAAATCCTGCTAGGGCTTATTTTTTGGGTAGGTCTTATTTTCAGGGAAACACAGTAAATAGGATTATATTCACTCAACAGCTAAAATAAATGCAAAAGAATTACTTGTGCCAGAATCTATTGTGTTCTGACATCTTAATAATGGCCACTCAGAGGAGTAAGGTGGTAGGTAGTTCATTGTTGTTTTAATTGGCATTTCCCTAATCATTAGTGATGTTGAACTGTTTTTCATGTTTGTTGGCTATTTGCTTCTCTTCTGAAAAATATCTGTTCATGTCTTTTGCCCTCTTGATGGTTTATTTTTGGGAGTTGTGTTTTTAACCCATTCTGCCGATGTATATCTTGTAAATGGAACGTTTAGACCCTTTACATTCCATGGTAATGCATCTCCACTGATGAGTAAGACACTGGTCCAGTCATCTATCTTGTTGATTGTTTCCTAGCTGCATTGTGTTCTCCTCTGTTTTACTGTTTCATAAGAGAGGCAAATTTTTACTTGATTTATTTATTGTTTACTGGTCAAGCATTGTTACTAGTTTGAGCATTTTGTATAGGGTGGGTACAGTGGTAACACATTCTCTCAATATTTGCTTGTTTGGGAAGACTTTATTTTGTTTTCATTTATGAAATATTTTGCAAGCTACACAATTCTTGGCTATCAATTTTTCTTCATAAGACTACAGATAGAACCCCCAATCTTTCTGGCTTTAAAGTTTCTGCTGAGATGTCTGCTGTTAGTCTGGTGGGTTTTTCTTTGTTAATTACTTGATGTTTTCACCTCATGCTTCATAGGAGTTCCAGTTTCATGTTGACTTTGGCCAGTATGATGACTATGCACCTTGAGGATTTTTTTTTTCTTTTGCCATGAATCTCCCAGGTATTCACAGAGTTTCTTGTACCTGGATGTTTAAACCTATAGCAAGACTAGGGAATTTTTCTTCATATATTCCCTCAAATAAGTTTTCAAAACCATTTGTTCCTTCTTCTTCTCTCTCAGGGATACCTAAGATTTCTGAGTTTGGGTGTTTTTCATAATACCCTATTTCTCAGAGACTTTGTTGATTTCTCTTGATTCTTTTCTCTTTATGTTTCACTGACTGGGTTAATGTGAAAAATGTGTCCTTCAACTTCTGAAATTCATTCTTCTGCTTGTTATAGTCTATTTTTAAAAAAATTCCACTGTGCTTTGTATTTCCCTCACTCAATTTTTGTTTCCAGAATTTCTGGGGTTTTGTTTGTTTTAATGTATCTATCTCTTCAGTAAAATATTCATTCATTTCCTGAATTACTTCTCTGGCTCTTTTGAGCTGGTTTTCTGTTTTCTATTGAATCTTTTTGGACTTCCTTATAATCTACATTTTGAATTGTTTATCTATTATTCTAGAATTTTCATTTTGGTTGGGATCCATTGCTAGAGAGAGCTGGTGTGATTCGAGTGAGGGGGAAGGTCATTTCAGTATTATTTGTTATTTACTGTAAAAATGAAATGAGAGCCAAGGCAATGAGCCAAGAAAATTAAATGAAAGCATCCAAATTGGAAAAGAACTATGCACAAATGGCACAATCCTGAATATAGAAAAATCTCAAGAAATTCTTCAAAAATTATAAGAACTAATAAACAGGTTCAGCAAGTTTGCAGGATAAACAATCCTGATACAAAAATTAACTGTATTTTTATACCCTAGTGATGAATAATCAAAAAAAACCCCTGCATTTACAGTATCATTGTAAATTTCAAAATAAGATACTTATATATAATTTCAACAAAGGAAGTGTAAGACTTATACACAAAAACTACAAAGCCTTGTTGTTAGAAATCAAGAATCATATAAATAAATGGAAAGCTATCTCATGGTCACAAATAGAGGATTTAACATTGTTAAACTGCAATATTCCCCAAACCAATCTACAGATTCAACTCAATCCCTATAAAAACTTCACTGGCTTCTGTACAGAAATTGACAAGTTGATTTTGAAACTCAGATGGAAATTCAAGAGACCAAAATAGCCTAAGTAATCTTGAAAAAGAATAATGTTCAGGGATTCTTACTTTATAATTTAAAAACTCACTACAAAGCTATAATAATCAAGATTATTGTTATTTAGAGATACATAAATACTCAAACACACACACATATATACACACATAGACTCTGTAATAAATGTGATATGATGTTACATTTGAGTATTATACTGTTCTCCATACAGACTGAAATATTTTTATGATTAAAGAATAGCAGTATATTCTGAACTCCTGGGGAGGGAATTGAATAATCTTTATATTTGTTTTTGCTTCTCAAGTATTATATGTAGGGGTATACAGTCTTTTAAAGAGTCAGTTAAAGTATTCCAATAACACTGACAGAATATATTTAAATTTGCCGTTTAATATACTCTAATAACCCTGGATCTTGAATGCAAAGTAACCAATAATTAGGCCACTTCTGAGTGATCTTTAATTCTGGTTGCTCACAATATTGCAACTTTAGGCCTTAGGAAAAGCTAATATCGCTAGTGTTTAAAATCAAAGCCCATTATTTTTTATTTTTTGCATTCAACATGACTTTTTTTTATTGGTTTTCCTTTTATTACTACAGCCGTATCGTTAACATTGAGCCATTCATTTTAAAGAAAGATTCTGTCATTTGTTAGCTGAACTTATTTCGTATAACTTGTTTTCAAATTTCTGTATGCCTGCTGCCTCTGGCATAAAATAAATATGGCAAAACATGAAATAAAATGTACACTGTAATATTTCATAAATTATATTTCAAAATTAGATTTTCCATAATGACAGATAGACTTTCACTATGGAAATTGTACATATAATTAAGTTATCACCTATAAATGTTATCATTTTTCTTATAAGTTTTAAGAAAAAAACTAACCCATGTATTTCAGAGATTTTTTTTTTAAACCATGTATAAGATTAACAAAATTTAATGGAGCTAATTTAGAAATATTTATTGGTTTCCCAGTGTGACCTCCATACCCTTCCAGCTTTTTTATATGACATGATGCCTAAGGACAAACTAGACTCTCAATAAATTTCATTTTGTCTTCATCTATCCATTTCTGAATGGGGCCAAAATTAATGTCAGTTAAGAGATCTATTTTTATATTCATTCAAAACCTATATACAAAAAGTTGTAAGCATGTCGTTAATTGATGTCTTCTCATTTCCTGAATTATTCTATAGAAAATCTTTTCAATTCCCTCTACTTCTAGTCTTTTCTTAATACTCCTGCCTTTGTTAGAATCTTGTCTGCTCTCTATCTGCTCCTCTTCCTCTCTCAGATTTTAACTCTTATTTGAAAACATACTATGAGGAGCTTATGCCTTTTTAAAGCTTTCCCTGGAATCCTCTTTAAAATGGAGTTGACTTCATTTTTGTCTCTAGAGTAATAATTATTATTATTGAATGCTTATCAGGCATTAGGAAAAAGAGTGATGATCATATTATTCATCTAATGATCCTCTGATTGTTGCTGCCCAATTTTATAATTCAGGAAGCTTCAGAGAAGCTGCGTGACTTTTTCAAGGTCGTAGGTGATGGAATCAAGATTTCCCACTAGGTTCTGATGCATGGCCTCTGTGCTGAGTTGTTCAAATAGACTCTACCAAAGATCCCCTGGTGGATGGCACACAAGTGGAACTCAAACTTTAGCCTGTGTTCTAGTTGTCAACTTGTTCACTCTTAAGTGGTTACAGTAGCTTGGAAGAAGGGCAATTATTTTTTCTAATTGTTCTTCTTAAAAGAAGGTACTTTTTTGTCATTCATTTGCTCTGAGTGGAACGCTTCCTTATAATTGCTTCAAAGGAACCATATGACTTAGTATAGGTCTTAAATTCTAGAACAAGGCTCCTCAAACTTTTTAAACAGGGGGCCAGTTCACTGTCCCTCAGACCCTTGGAGGGCCGGACTGCAGGCCCCGGGACGAGTCGGCTGCTAAGCAGGACAGGCAGCGGTGGCAAAAACACCCGGTGGGCCAGATAAATGTCCTAGGCGGGCCACATGTGGCCCGCAGGCTGTAGTTTGAGGACACCTTTTCTAGAACCTTTATTATCAACTATCATTTTATACTCTTTTTAGTAGATCTATCCATTACAGTTTGTATCACATTATGTTTGCAATAGTCTGTTTGCAAATACTTGTTATCTACTAGATTTTGTGCTCCTTGAGTCCTACCATCATACTTTTCAAATTTACTGTAAAGTCTGCATATAGTTAGGCATCCAGGATAATGCTTATTAGATAGGTGAATAGATAACATGCAAGAGACTGGGTCAGGAACAGAGACTGAGGTTTCTTTTTAAAATGTAACAGGGTCAACTTTTCTTTATAGATAAAGAACAAAGAAAAAGTATATGTAAATATTTGAAGAAATGTTTAAGTGAAGAAAAAAAAATATCCGGAGAGAAAAGACTTTAAGGGTGGAGTGTCTAGAATTTTATGTTCATACTCTATGGCACTGTGAATTTGACAGCATTATACAGTATCAACTTTGTCAAGAAAAGATTAAAGTTCATGAGAATGACTTTAATGCTTTGTCATTTATGTGGAATGAGATAAAGATTCCTTGGCTCATAGAGTAGTAATGAGAACTGAAATCCCTGGGATAATCTAATAGGTGTTTTGAACTGTTAATTCAATCCAAGTTTAAATCAAGACAAAGAGCATCAAATCATCAGCCCATGACAGCATTCAGGATTAATACATAGAGGTCAGAAATGGGTAGACAAAGGTGTAGGGATGAGCAGGGGAAAGTAGTAGAATACAAAGTCTGGTGTCATTTTGCCAAGCGAGTGTCAGAGGAATCAGGAGACTAAGGAGGCAGTACACTGGATTCTTCTAGGACTGGAAAGGTAGACCATGCCAGACTGAACTCAGCATTGGCTGAAGAGGCCAGGCCAGAGGAATGACGGACATTGAATGAGGAAGAGAGGCTTAGTCAGGGGTTAGGAAATAAGATGTTCAGACTGACCAATAACAATTTTGGAGACCCAAGGGTTACAGAAGACAGAAAATTTGTTACCGAAAGTGGCAGAAATCAGAGAAGTCCAGCAAGGCACGCTGTAGACATAGGCAGTGAAGTTGGGTGTGAGAGAGAGGGTAAGGAATGGGGACTGCCTTACCCAAGTGGTTTGGGGAATGACTGGTAGAAAACAACAAGTTAAATTTGGGAAGATAGAGAATATCATTAGAGAATCAACCGGGGACCAAATAGGGTTGTGAACACAGGAATTAAAATCTGCCTGTGGTAAGAGAGAGAAACAGCAGCAATTCTAATAATGCCTGTCTGAGTTTCTGTGACACCACTTTAAATGTCCACTGTCTCTAGAAAAAAGATTAGCTCCACAATCTGGGGGTTAATCTGCAAGTGTGCACAAGGTTCCCTCAGTTTAGGGGGTTGGGGGTTTACACAGGAAGCCAGGGACTTCATTATACTCAATTCCATTTAGGTCAACGAAGATCTGAGGGTCCTGAAGGGTGAGTGCCCCAGATGTCACCTGGTCCTGCTCTGTTCCTGGCATAAAATGCAACCCATTCATACTTAGATAGCTCTACCTCTGACAGACTAGGCACTTTGTTGATGGAGAAGGGAGAGCAGGGCTTCCCTGCATGTGTAATGCACCACAGCACTAACACAGGTAGCGCGCACGCACACACACACACACACACACTGAACATGCACAGTATGGCTTCTACATTTTTTCGATTTTTTTCATTCTTTCCTCAAGCATTCCCTCAATTCTTTCTTCTTCCATTCTAGACTAAGTAAAGGAAGAGTAGAGAAGCCTGCAGAAGACGCTTCCTGCTTGGTGTCCGTAGATTCCTTTTCATGCTAATTGTATGCTACATTCACCTGCAAGTTGATTACCCCAGAGAAAAATATCAGAAATAAATATAATTAAAATCTCTCATGACCAACAACATAAGGCATTGCACTAGGTTCTGGAGTAATGATTTCTTTGGTTTAGCAAGTTTTGCTATGGAATTCCTATAAGAAAAGTGTATATTTTTGTCTAAAATTTTGCTTTGACCAAATATTACTTAAAGCCCCTCATTCTTTGCTTTGCTTTTGATTGTAAATATGAAGTGCAAGTTTCCAGTGATGGGATTTAATTGAATTTAAATTATTTAATTGTGGTGTTTGTATGTTGGTGCAGTGCCCAGAAAGCTTTGGGAAATGAGTAAATTTTGTATACCAAAGTTATAAATAAGGGCCATGCACCCTCTGTTGTAAAATTTCATGCTAATCTCTGCTCCTGTACTCACTTATTGGTTTAAAGAAAAATACCACAACTTACCTTTTTGAAAATAAATTGAACTTGATGTTATGTTTGCCTGAACTCTCTTGCTGATTGTTTTATGTTTTATGTACCAAGCGGTTGGTGCTAGGTAAAATAATTTTTAAAATCACTATATTAATTTATACAATTTAAAATATGCTTTTCATATTTGGTGTTTATGAATAGTTTTCCATTGGTATCTTAAGTATTAGGCCTGATTTGGGTCAATCTGATACTGTCATTAATGTATATTTTTACTTTTAGAGGCAACTAAGGTTTACAGGGAAGCATAAAGTTTCACATTAAGAAGTATAGTGTTGTAATGCAAAACACGAAAATAAAACCTGGAAAACAAGGTTAATGCTACTAAAAAAAAATGAAGGAGAGATTAGGTGCCCTGATTTAGACATAAGCACATCTATAAAATGTTTAGTACCACTTAGTTTAATAAACAAACAGGATGCAATTAGCATATCACTTCAACAATAAAAACTAAAGCAATAGCTTGTACAATAAATTCCAAATAATCAAATGTAGTTAATATCTTTTATAAGTTTATAACACAGTTTCTTCCTTCTAATGTTTTATGCTATCTAACTAAAGCTAGCAGAGATAGAATTAATTCTTGAATCTGTTAGGCATTAGCTTGGTGATCTTAAGTTAAATAACGTCTCTGAACCACGGTTGTAAAATGAGAAGCATAGCTTAGAAGAAGCTTGAGGTTCCTTTCATTTGAAAATCTCTGTGCTTCACCCTGCTGCATATTAATCAATAGAAATTACCTCTGTTTCATTTGTTTTTAAACTCTGTTTGTCCAAATACCAATCCTGTAAGTCTATTGAGTATCTACTATGCACGAGGCACCCAAGTTGCTGAAGTCCCCTTGTGGCTTGGGTATAATGCGAGCAGCAGACTTGTGTATACACATATTCCAGCGCAGAGTGGGAGAGTCTTTCAGGCAAAAGAACAAAGTATTTGTGGAGTACAGAGCCTGCAGATCCCAAGCAAATCTGAACATTGAAAGATTAGCAAGAGTTGGTCAATGAAGAAACAAGGAGAAAGGCATTCTAGATCAGGAGGATTAAATTTGCAAATGCAAGCTATCTTGACAGAGCTTTACGTGTTTGGAGAAGGATAATTTCCATGTGTCCAGAGCGCAGAAAACAATAACCACGGGAGAAGGAGGCTGGGATGCAAAGTTTGAATGAATTTGTGAAGGGACTTTCTTAGTGACTCGCCATAGAAAGCAAAAAAATTTACTGTCCAAGGATCTGAGGTTTTAACTTAAATGTCCTATATTAAAAGTAAAGGGAATTAGGTTTTCATCATGTATTTCCCTTAAACAAATCTTTCAGCCTCTCTGGACTTTAAGTTCTTTGTGAAATATAATCGTAAGACTTGCCCAGACTTACCCTTTAACATTACATTTCTGTTTTTCAATCTTTTTATGTTTCTCTCTAAAACTGCGCAATCTTTAGGTGTAAATTGTTATATAACAATTCCAATGGCTTGATATATATAACAATATAACAGTTCCAAATGGCTTGATTTGTTTCAGTCTCAAATAACATAAAAGTCTATAACCAATACATAATTTGTGAGACCAGAGTTCATTCTAGTAACATTTTTATGCCTTTTTAAAAAGTAGCATGTGTTCACATGGCATGGTATAAATTTAAATATTGTGCTCTAGCCAGACTACTAAATAGTATTCTATTTTTAATTTCTGGAGACATTATCATGCTGAAATTTTACTGTTTACTATATGCAGCCAATTTTTCACCAGCATTTCTGGAGAAATGCTAGGGAGAAATTTCCTACATTACCTTTTAGGTGTGCTAGAGAGATGCAGCTGCTAAAAATCAATTTTCCATTTCTGAAAAGTGCAGATCCTTTGTGTATCTGCAGCTTATATTTCAAACAGTGTTTGCCTCTTACGGCTTCATCTTTTAAATGGGCCCTGCAACTCTGCCTCCTTGTCCATATATACGTCCGCGATATGCAGACTCATCACTTGTGTACGAATCTCCGTGTCCTTGTTACGCTGTCTGCAGATGAACAGCTACACAGTTAACCGGGTTGGAGAAAATAATGTAAAATTTTTTTTTTCATATTTATTTGGGTGAATAATATGATAGGGATTATATATACACAGGTACACGCATATGTAGGTATGGTTTATTAAGAAGCTCAAATACCACTTGTTATATTAATAATTGTCTACTGGAAAGCACAATGAAAACCAAGCTGGAGAACCAGGGCCATTCCTACAGAGCTCTCAGATACAGTATAGTCTTCTCCCTACACAGGAGTCATTTGGCTGCAATCTGCTTTTTCCCCATTGAAAATAACCCTCCTTGTTTAGAGACTACTATTTCAAATCCACACCCAACTGGTCATAAAGAAATCTCTGTAAGTTCTTTCTCATAACATAGGGTGAAAAAAAAGTAACTCAACAGCACTAAGGGAGCCAAAATCAACACAGTCGTGTGCTGACATTTCCAGTGATTTATGTGTTTATCAGACTGCTCAATAAAATAATGCGTATTTACAAAATCTACTGACACCTCAAAGAGAGCTGATCATATTTTTTCTGACTTAGGCAACTTCTTTTTGAAAGGTGAAAGCAAATCGGTTAATTTAATATTACTAAACATAAATATATTTTCATTTGAACATTTCTAAAAAATCAATTAAAACTTTGCTCCCAGAAGTGGAAGAGGAAAACAATCCTTCTTTACGGTTTCTCTGTGGATTTGGTGTCTGTCCCATTTTGCACAGAGTTCAACTGTTCTAGCCTGGAGTGAGTGGAGGAGTTCTCTCTGTCTAGCTGGCCCATGGAGAGTCAGTGAGTCCTTAGTTATTTTTTGCCTGGGTGTCTCTGGGAAATCATATGTCCTATCTAAGCTGTTTTGTCCCCTATAAAGTGGGGTTTATTGCAAGTGTCCCCGGATTCCTTATATAATTCTTTTCAGGGTCAGATGTGAGAGACAGAAAAATATTTCTGCATAGGCAAAATGCAACATGAAAATATATTTTAAAATAACATAACATAGCATAATATAATATAAACATGTTTATATTTAATCAAAAGCATGTCTGTTCCTAAAGAACAATATAAGCGGAGTTTCCTGAAATAAAATGATGCCATTATAATCACCAATAAGGATAACATTGCTCAGTCCTAAATCCAGTACTTGTTCTGCTTAGCTTTTCAGTTCTGGAACCCTCTGAAAAGGAGTATGTGAATACCACTGAAAGATTATTTCAAGGAAAAATAAAACCAAATATGAGATTTTTTTCATTGTCAAGTTGATGAGGTTACAAAGGAAGTTTAAGATTACTGACTATAATGTCTATGTACTTCAGGATAATAGAATAAATCCCTAGAAGTCCAATTATGCTTTGTCTTTACATGCTTAAACTCCTGGAGCTAACCTTATGGGGAAATATAACATTAAATGAAAATGAATTCATATAATATTAATATTAAAATGTTTTATTTGAATAAATGCTAAACAAAGGGAAGCAAACCCCCCCCCCAGCTCCTCCACCACATGCAAGAGAAGACTAGTCCCATTGGATGAAGATGTGGAATCTCTCCGACTTCCTTTTTGCACTCTCCCAACCCATCACCTCAGGTGTGAAAGCTACCTCTGTTCCCAAAGTCTAAATGTGAAGCTTTGCAAACGGTGTTACACAGGAGAGATAGTTGCCAGACAGACAAGGAACTGTAGCCAGAAAGATGTTGTGATTTCTTTCTTGCTGGTTCTGTCTTGAACCGTGCATTGTTGTTCTTTATGATTTGGGAAGGGGAAATGGAGTGTCCTCAATGCTGCTTTGGGGTTTGGTAGAATGTGTTGTAGAATCTGTCCTTTTGATGAAAAAGGACAAAGAACAGAGGAGGGCACAGGATGGCTAAAAGGACACGTCTTGTAAGAGATACCTGAATCGAGTGTGGACTTGAGGCCTGGTAAGAGCATTCGGTATGACCCCTGTGACCTCTGCTTGGCTTGTTCCAACTATTGTATGTTCCCCTTTCTTGAATGCAGATGATTTTTTTTTTCTACTCAGTAGAATACGGCAAAGATAAGACTCTACCTTAGCAGACTAGGAACTAACTGGCTTAATAAAGTGAGAGCCCACATTAAGAAGCAGGTATCTGGCAAGAAACTGTGCATGACTTCTAGGAGGGCTGACAGCTAGCAAAAAGGCTAAAAAGAAAGGAATTCTCCCAACAACATTAATGCACTAAGAAGTGAATTTCTCCCCACTGAATCTTTCTGAGGAGATACGCCCCAGTCAACAGCTCAACTGCAGCCTCTGAGACCCTGAGCAGAGGGCCTCGCTAAGCCATGCCTGGATTCCCAACTCACAGAAACTGTGCGATATTAAGTACGTACTTAATTTGCAGTAATTTGTTGCACAGCATTAAAAAATGAACACACCAGATAAGGGGAGGAAGTCGGAAAGATGGCTTGGTGAAATGGTTAGAAGTCAAGTGAGAGACAGATCTGAAGGAAACAGGAGTTGTAACATCCATGGGGAGTGGGCAGCAGACGAATGTTCTGCACTGTTTACAAAGTATAAAGACCTGTCTTTGTGGACAGAATGTAAAGCTAAAGCTTTGCTGCATAGCATGCTTGGGAATAGAAAGTCATTTGAACTTACCCTGTATTTTTCAGATTCAGAGGCTTTTCTTCCTATTAAACATTCATGTTTCTTTGCTTCTTAAATGTTATCCTTGTATTGCATATTTCATTTTCTCAGTGTTGTTTAGAATTCCTATATCAACTTGTGTACTCCTGCTTCCTTTCTTACCTGGTTGAATTGTCAGAGACTTTGTGTAATAAACACTGAGATATGACATTGGAAAAGTCCTTTTTCATAAAAGGGAAGAATATAATGAAGTAGTTAAGTTTTGTTTTAATGAGAAAAAGGTAGATGTATTTTCTGGTAACCAATCATTCTATCTTACTGTGTCTGCCTCATCGACTCACCATCTGTTTCCAAATTTCATCCAACATGTTTCTCTTCTTTAATCACACCTTTTACTTTATTCCTTTTATTTAATTTCATATGAACTTTCTGAAAGTTAACACATTCATGCTCTCATGATCATAACCTCTAGGTCATTCATCGCCAGTTAACCTTGGTTGTGATTTAAGTAACACAGGGGACCCACTATCTGGACGATTTGTTATTGATGGGGCTCAGGAAACATGGAGCTTGTATGTAATCACACGCACACCAGTACAACAGCATCTTGTAGGCTTGGCAGGGTGTTGATACTTACTTTGTCTGTTATCCCTATCACAGGCAGAGCGTGTGATTTCCTCACTGCTCTCTTTCCCCCAGCTATCTTGGTGAGTGGTACTTTTCTTCCCAAAGTTATCCATGCCAGAGTATGTGTACTCACATCCCTGGCTTCAGTAAACTGGTCCCTCTAGCACCCACTCTGCTCTCCAAGGGGTGCCATGGGGTGCTGAGAAATATAAGTCGAAAACCACCCACTATATTTGGCAAATTAGGGATTCAGATAATTTCCAGTTTGTGCTTTGCAATCTACGAGTCCACTTGTGGAGGTTTCAGAAAGCTTCAACAAGTGCAATGCACAGAGATTGAACGCAACGTAAGAAGCACGGGAGATACTGAGAACTGTCATCACTGAGCTACGTTTCTAGGTGGAAATTCTTAAAATGGATCTACAAAACCTAAAAGTGGACTTTGGGTAACTCCAACCCCATTGATGACGGCAAAAACTGAAAAAGCATAACAACTGTGTTCAGAAGTCTACTTTATGATTTCCTTAGATTAAAAATTTGTGCTTCTAGGCGGCACCTGTGGCTGAAAATAGTAGGGCGCTGGCCCATAACCCAGCAGCCCCAGCCAAAAACTGCAGTAAAAAAAAAATTGTGTTTCTTCCACAGACCCCCATGAAGAGAAATACTGATCTGGTAATTATCAGGTTTATTTAGAAAATATGTACCAGGAACCTTGATAACTAAAACTAAATGTTCTCTTAATTTTTAAAAGCATCTACATAATACATGGCCTGTCATAATCACATCAATGAATGACTCAAAACACCGCCAACTAGATGCCGATGAACAAAGCCACAACCACACCCACGGTACATCTTACAAGGGTACATGTGAAATTTACTAGGTGTAGAATATCAATGTCTTAACACAATAACTAAGAAAACGCCATCAAGGCTATGTTAACCAGTTTGATGAAAATATTTCAGATTGTATATAAAACCAGTACACTGTACCCCATGATAGCATTAATGAACACAGCTATGATTTAATACAAAAAAAAAGCCACAAGGAAGAGGTGGCGCCTGGTAAATAAACATCTAGAAAAAAAGGTTTATATAAGTTTCTAAAGCTTAAAATAAGCTTATTATTGGATTATTAAAATTATGTTCTTAGTCAATTCCAGCTACTGAGATATCTGCACATATTTTAGCATTTTACTATTTATTCTAAACAAACACAGGTTGAAGTAATGAGAGATATTTTACATGAATCTATTAACTTTACATTATAGAAGTATTACTATATCTAATGCTATCTTATGCTATATTCTGAAGATTATAACCATAGAATATTTTTTTTGCACCAAACACAATCACATTTTTTTAAAGCAAATGAGAAAGACTCAGTTTACCAGCTTTACTTTTTAAACCTAAGCTCAACATTACATATTTAAAAAACTGTCAAACTTCTAAGATGCCAGCATTCATGCATAATTAGAAAACATCCTTAATTTATAGTTAATCAGAAATGTGTTACCGTTAACGTGTTAATATCTTTCCCTACTAAATCCTGAAAAAAACTGAAATTATTTCTGTGGAGGATTCACCCTGCAATGTTAACTTCACAGCAGGCTGACACTACTTGGCTCATGTTTCAGACCCACTGGAAAAGCAGGTCCATGCTGGTGTTAGTGGACGCTCCTGTTCTATCACTACTCAGGAATCAAGGCTCACCTTGGGTTCATTTACCAAAAAAAGCAAAGTACACACAGGGATTTACAACAATTTTAAAGACAAATAAATGGTCCTATTATGTGGTGCCAACAAACCCAAAAGTTTAGGACAAATAGGGCTCCGATGAGCCTTTAAAAATACTTACATTAAGTACAGTGATACTGAAAGTCAAGTTTTGAAATCTTCAAAAAAACTGTCACTGTTAGTCCTCAAATAGTGCTTGTTATACTTCACATCTCTGCTAAATGTGTGCCTTGAATTCTTATCCAAACCAGCAGCTGCTCCTCACCGGTTATTGCTAAGAACTTTAGCTGGCGGTCTTCTTCAGCTTCTCTTCTTTCTTGACCATTCTTGACAATCCTTTTTGCAGTCATCTTTCTGCCACTAACTATTTTTGTAGAAGTCAATATAGACTTGAAGTTGCCCATCCTGCCACCACCAAATGACGTGGAAGAGAATGAATTGAGGCTGCCATGATCTAACCACCCGAAAGAAGTAAGTCCTACAGGAAATCTCACAGTAACCCCCATATCAAAAGCAGAAAATCCACTTCCAAAAGATGGAAATCCACCTACGGCTGAGAAAAATGACCCCCCGCCTTGGTTTCTGCTTCCTCGAGGACCCCTCTGATTCCCAATAAAACCCTCAAATGGGTCTTAGAAAAAGTCGAATGGAAACAGGTCCCTGACACAAAAAATTACCCAAAGACGTCATCTAGGTTTCTAAATGTGAAACCAAACTCAAATGGATTGTCAAAATGACTTCCACCTCCTCCACCATTTAATCCTCCTTTGCCGTATTGTCACAGATGTCCCGTGTTTTAGGATCTGATGACACTGCACATGTCTCAGCTACTTGCTGGAACTTTTTTCTGCTGCATCTTTATTATCAAGATCTTTATGTGGGTGCCACATCAGAGCCAGTTTTCAGTACGCCTTTATAACATATATCCCTGGCTGAAGCATGTCTCTGCATGCCTAGAACTTCACAGTCCTAACTGATGATTGGAGCAGGTCCCAGGATGCTGGTGGCCACAGCAGGAGGGAGGGAGGAGTGGCAGCCCGGGGTTCCCAGAGGCTCCCACAGAGCTGTGGTGCTGGTAGTAGCAGCCCATAGAGTTATTTTTTATTTTTATTTTATTTATTTATTTATTTTCGGCCAGGGCTGGGTTTGAATCCGCCACCTCCAGTATATGGGCCGGCACCCTACTCCTTTGAGCCACAGGCGCTGCCCCCATAGAGTTATTTTTAAAATGAGATCCTTTGACTAATTGATGATTATTTACTTTAGTTTCCCTTCTGGATTAGTAGCATGCAAATATAAAGTTTTAAAATTTTGGTCCGGATTAAATGCCTATGCGAACCAACTACTGCTGACGTGTCTGTGGAAGGCAAAATTTATCTAAATAAGAGAAAACCCTAACATGGTCGACAACGCAAAACAGTAGAATGAGTGATGTAGCAAGGAAGGAATGAAAGAGTCTAACCGGTATCAAACTGCACTTGAAACAAAACTTCAATTTTTGTTCTGTTTTCTTCATTTTATGAAAGGCATATCCCACTTTGTTGAATATAAAGATTTTATATCCTTCATATTATTTGAAATTTTAAATAAGCTTCATGAATACAAGAAATCAAATTAATTTGACAAAGTGATTTTTTTTAAAAGAAAAATCACACATATTCTCCTCCATCCTCCATTACAGTAAGAAACCCTAGAGGTACAGCACCCTTCCTCCGAGTGGTTAGATCATGACAGACTCAATTCATTCTCTTCCACATCATTTGGTGGTAGCAGGATGGGCAACTTCAAGGTATCTGCGTCCTTACTCTTTCACTCTACAAATGTCTTTAATAAAATGGCAAGATTAGAGAGACTCTTCAGAGAACAGCTACTGGACCTCATGGTCTACTTGCCAAATGATACTCTCCTTAAATTCTAAACCAGTGGTATTCAAGCACTTAATTATGGCTTGTGTTTGCAAATATGCATAATCTTCTATGGAACTTGAATATGCAAAATGGTGAAAGTTAGACCATGCAGTTGAGAACTGAGTGAGGCCATCCCAAATTCATTTGTTGAATCATCCCCTTTGCTCCTTAGCACACAGTGTGCACCCAAGGCCTCCAAGGCAATCCTGAAGTACTGAGAAATACCAGTAGAAAACCACTAATTTGAAATATTTGTGACCAATTCTATTGTTGCTCATACTGTACCCACTTTTCTATTCTGTTTCCATTTCTTTGCCATTTTGGTCCCTAAACAGTTCATAACTATGTGTAATTCCTCTATTATAACATGGTTCTATTATATTGAGAGATGGCTGGATACCTCATGGATCATTTATTTATCTCTACTGTTTTGTACTAAACTATTTTATACTTGCTTTATGGGGCAAAAAGTTCTGAGATTATCCCTGAGATTATGTTATGAAGCCAGGGTTATGAAAATTTGTAAGATACTTTCAGATAACTATACTCTTTTTCAATAACTACATACATGCTATACTTTTATCATAAGTAAACTAAGTTAAATAGTCTTAACGGAGTTACATTTTTTGGAAGAGTATTTGAAACCAAATTTACAGAAATTCAACAGGAACAATATCACAAGGCCTTATCTTCCATTCCAATTATTCTACCATTTCAGGCTATTGTGCAAAGGTTTTATTTAGCAAAAAATAGCTTGTTCAAAATATTCCATTTTTTCTCTACACCCAGGCAACAAAAGTAAGTCGCATTAAAAGCACTCATTTAACAACTTTTTTTTTCCTATAATGGTTGTTATAGATTCTCTTTCTGGCTGGCATTATATCAGAGAGAAACACTGTTTACCAACACCATATTGTTTAGTTCTTTCCAAATTACTTCTTGCCTGGAGAGCAAACCTGGATCTACGGGATGTATTTCCACGTAAATTATGTGCAGAGGAAAAAGATCCCTTTTTTGTTTATCACGGAAACTTGTCTCTCATTGAAATGACTTGATTAAAATGAAGACAAATTAGAACATACTCCTCTGTGCAAAACTTTTTTAACTCCTTATCTCATTTGTTGTTTACTTGTTCCTCACATGTATTTCTCTAGACCAACAATATATAAAAAGCTCTGTCTCCTTCATTGCAGGAGGAATTGTGGCTAAATGTATGCGTGCGTGTGTGCGTGTCTATAGTTGGTGATATCTCTTCTTTACAGCCGTGGTTTTGCTTATAATATCTGTTGATTGATAAAAATCATAGTAACAAAATAAATTTTAAAAATTCAGCAATATGGTCAGGTACAGTAGCTCACACTTGTAATCCTAGCATTCTGGGAGGCCAAGGCAGGAGGATTGATTGAGCTCAGAAGTTTGAGACCAGCCTCAGTAAGAGCAAGACCTGATCTCAAAAAACAATAAATAATAAATATATAAAAATTCAGCAATACTTTAAACTGCACTTTTATTTAATGCTAGACAAGAGTACACACACACACACACACAAGGAATCCACACTGCCCCAACAAAGCCTCCAGCTCTCCTCTCAGCTCCCCCATCACCAGAGCATTTGCAGGATCCTGGTTGATGGTCACTTGTACATAAACACATAGTACAGGGGACAAGGATGAGGTGTGAAAGGAAGACATTTATTCCTTTATTCCATGAGTGTCACTTCTGTAATGTCCCCACACCAGTACCTGATAAACAACCGATAAACCATTGAGAAATTCTCTCTACATCAGTCTAAAGAGTAGAATTATCCATCAATAACCGTTAAAACTGCTGAGTGGTTCTATACTAAAAATGAATGTTGAATCTAGGAAGCTGAACTTTAATCTATTTTCATATACTCTTAAAATTTTTAATAAAATCCAAACTCTGTAAGGCTTATCACATAATTACTTTAGGGATTAAAAATATCATAATCTTTCCTGATGAGTCATTTTAATGGCCAGTGAAATTTGTATGCTACCTGTGATCTCACTTAGTGGTTATGTCTCAATTTCTGCTTTATTCCATTCTATTACCATGTTTTATTCATCTGCCTATTCCTTTCCTGCTCAAAATTTCCAACTGAGCACAGAAAATGCTTTAACTTTCATGAAGGCTTATTCCCCTTCCTACCCAGTAAGCAAGGCTCCGACTCTGATTATGTTCTTGACAGACATATCTTTTATCCATAATGAGCTAAGACAATGTGGACCCTAAATTTATCTTGGCTTCTGTAATTGATCAATTAGGAAGCATAAAGCATAGCCACTATGTTCATATTTTTCACTGACCTGTTTATGAGTAATCTTAAGCTTCTTTCATTTCAGTAGTCAAATTTAATGATCCCTGGTAAATCTAAAGACATTTTGAGATGAATAACCCAAACGAAAAAGAGAACAAGGTGTTTCTGATTAACTTTAGTTATTCCTATAAGCATGTCAGCCAATGCATTATGTGAGTGCCACTGAGTAAATGTGAACCTTTATAATAATATTGGACACAAAACAATTAAATAGTAAAATCACACACTACAGTATTGACTAGAATTTTTGATGGTGTCTATATTTTTGAACAATTACAGCTTTGTTTCCCACTTTGGTATTCAAGGAGAAAGAATCTGCACTGACTCAAGGGAAGTTAAATTATTCCTTTTCTCATCCCAAGGTCTGGAAGAATATAGAGCAGCAGAAGGAACATGGTTGCCAAAGCAGCAGAGAACATGGATGGTGCTAGAAAATGCACTCAGTTTATATTTTTAAACTAAGAGGCAACGTGTCAGGGAATGAAGACTCATGTGCTTTGTGAGTGAGAAGCAGATGTAGCAGCAGTGAGAGCAGGAACGATGCAGGTGTAGGACACTGCAGAGCCCGGGGTACCAGGCTTTCCCTCGGCTCTGGGCACCATGATGTATAAAGATATCATCAATATCCTCTATTAGATGGAGGTGACACTGCCACAAAGAGCCAATAATGATGCAGGGTCATGAGTGCCATGATGTCAGGGATGCACCATACGATGCAATAAAAGCATTTTTCCAATTTTGGGAGGTGAGGCAAGTGTTCCTAGAATGGATAATAGCTAAAGTGAATTCTGGAACATTCCTAGGCCAGTGTAATGATCAAAAGCATTGGCCTCATTTAGAGGTAATTTTGAGAAATACAGAAGCTATGTCCTATAGCCAGGTCACACTGGAAGAAATATATATTTTATTTAGGTCTCTGGGTGATTCCTATGTACACAAAAATTTGAGAAACACTGTTCTAGAATATACCTGGTACCGTAGCCAAGGAAACAAACCAGAAGCCAACCTTCCAGGTAGAGGGAACTACCCTGGCAGCAGGGAGGAGACAGAAAGACTTGTCCTATACTGGGAACTGCAGGCACAAACTGGTCAGTAGACAGAGTTTAAAGGGAAAGGTGGCTGGATAAAAGGCAGAAGAAATGTGCAGAGGTATGATAATGTCAACTGGATGATTAGTAATGCAGTATTAAGGGATTCGACTTTCACAAGGATCCATTAATAGAGCCCATTTTGTATTTTCGTTAGATTACTTTAGTTGATTGATGGAAAATGATGATGGAAGGGACCATTCAGGAGCTTACTATAGTAGTTAAGGGGGAAAAGGACAGTGAATTAGTTAAAGTTGGTAGTAGTGGTGAGGGCAGAAAGAAGGGCACAAACAGAAGGACTAACAACATAAAAACTTGATAAGACTTGGTGATGAGCTGAAGAGAGAAAGCTGAGAGGGCTTGGGAAGCGGAGGAGCAATCAAGGCTGTCCTCAGACTTCTGGTTTGCACATTTGCGTTATCAATAGAATGAAGATTAAATTGAAATAGAAAAGGTTAGGATCTTACTGAACATGTTGAGTTTAAAATATCTGTTGAACAGTCAAGTGAAAACTTCTAGTAACAGTTGGAGACACAGATCTAGAGCTGTAAATTTGGTAGTCATCAACATAGAATTGTTAAGAAAAATTTAAGAGTGGATTACATCACCCAGAGAAAGCATAATATTTCAATGGTAAAGGAAAAGGAGTATTGGGTAACACTATCCTTTGATGGGCAGAGGAAGAATTGCCCTAAAGACATACCAGAAAAGATTAGCCAGAGGGTTAAGATAAAAAAAATAATGTATTGTTAAAAATGAAGGAATTTGATGTGTCACATATAAAATCTGCATTGCTGATGTGGCCACGCTGAAAACAATTTCAAAGAACTGATGGGATGAAAGAATGAGTAGGTGGTGGGAGGGAGGTAAGAGTGTGAGGATAATAATGAGTTGAGCATTAATGGACTAGGAAAGAGTGGGTATCTTAATAGAACCCCACAGTTAAAAAACTGCTTCAGGAATTATAAAATGCATACAGGTTTTTGAACTTGGTGGGCCCCCATCTTGGTTTTTTGTTTGTTTTCTTTCATTTTAAACATTTTCCCAGAATGGAAAAAATAAAGGCAGCCACTTTTTTTTTTTTTTTAATAAAATCTGCCTAATGAGGCTTATTTCTGTTTGAATTTGTTACACGTTATACAAACTTCAAAGCTGGGAAATTACAGAAGTGATAATCATTAAGCGGATGACCATTTTGCTATAGGGCCAAGAACAGATGGAGCCAGTGCGATCTCTTGACACTCCTTCCAAACTTGGAAAACCTAGATGGTAGCCTGATGGAATGGCATTTTCACTCCCTGGCCCTATTCAGTCTTTGTTTTGAATAACAAATATTTTTAACACATTGAAGTCACTATCTGTGATACAATCAACTATAGAAATAACCTAAGTATGCTAACATTATTGTCAGGCAATTAAGCAAAATCCCAGGTGGCTTAACGTTTAATTTAACAAGCTAACATTTGAATTACAGTCTTGTGAGATTAATAATACTGAGAAATGTCAAGAGTGAAAATGCTGTCCTGAGTCAGCTGTTAGAAAAACATCAAATTGAGCCGTTATAATGGGAAATTAGATAGCTGGAGACCAGAAGCCCTTTTAGAATGGTGGAAAACTATGGTCATAATCAGACATTTGAAGTATGGCAGGTTGTGGGAAGAACTTTCCAGTGACTAGGCCAGTGGTCATAAAGTACTAAGTGCAGTCCTTCTTTCTCTCCACCTGTGTCCCTACCCCTGGGCCATAAAGCAGACCACTACCACCAATTAAGAGACAAGGCCAAGTTGTTTGCCAGGTTGTTTATGATTTACTGGCAACAACTAGATAAATCTGGTATAACTGTCCTTATTCAAATAAGGAGCTTAGTGAAGTTAAGGAACTTGTATAAGTCACACCACTAGCAGGTGGCCTACCTGGGACTCACAGCAGCATTTGGCAGATGTGGTGGCTCACATAACAGCAAAGGCCTGCCTTCCAGGACTA
The DNA here is from genome assembly GCF_000181295.1 of Otolemur garnettii. Classification (NCBI taxonomy): domain Eukaryota; kingdom Metazoa; phylum Chordata; class Mammalia; order Primates; family Galagidae; genus Otolemur; species Otolemur garnettii. The sequence goes on from NW_003852412.1 coordinate 17,818,618, forward strand.
TGTTAAGTACCTTCTTTATAGTTGTTGGTTGGGTTTGTGTCTGGAGTGTAATGTTTAACATCCACATCCCTGGTTTATACTTTCTTACTTCTAGAGTGTATCAAAGCATTGTTCATATCAAGGTGACCTTTTCCCACAATTAGCTCACATAAAATTCTTAATCTATCAGGTCAGACAATTAAGTTTGCAAACTTGCCACCATGTGCTTTCATTGGCAGCACTGTACAAACTAGTCTTATAACCTTGATATATCCATGTCTCACAGCTGTGTTTGTGTCTACATGTGGTATTTTGTTGAGTGGTGTTCATTATTGTAGTTGTGTGTTTTTATGTGCCATCACAAGAATGTTGGAGCTTGAATAAGAACAATGAACAAACATTCATAAATTTTTGTTGAGACTGTTAAAATCAGAGACATGTTAGGCCAAGTTTATGGGGATAATTCCATGAAGAAAATGACAGTGTATAAATGGATTAAACATTTTCTGAGGGGAAAGTGTCATTGATAAAGAGAGTTAGGGTGAATAATAAGGAGCAGAACTGATGAAAATATTCCAAAAATTCATCAAATTGTTTGTCAAAGTCATTGGCCACCTGACCATAAGAAGCACAGCAGATCAAGTAATTATTAATAGAGAAATAGGTATGAAAATTTTAACTGAAAATCTTGGCCAACAACTCACGGGTCTTGTGTCACAACAATGTACCAGCTTACACAGCACTGTCTGTGAGGGAGTTTAGCCATTAAACCAATAAGCATTTGGAACACCCTCTGTACTCAACTGATATGACTCCATTGAGTTTTTTCTTTTCAGAAGACATTTTGATGACATTCAGGACATCAAGGATAATATGATGACAGCTCTGATGGCCATTACAGAAAAAAGTTCCAAAATTGCTTTGCAGGGTGGACCAGGTGCCTGGCATCTGTGCACTCCAAGGGGAGTACTTTGAAGGTGACTGCAGTGACATTCAGAAATAAAGTATGTAACACTTTTTCTAGGACAAGTTCATTAACTTAATTGTCAGACCTCTCATGTTTAGGGTACTTTTAAGTAATGATTCTTTTTCTTTAGATTCTTGAATTCTTGTAAAAACATCTGATTCCGCACTCATACTATGCAAGGCTGTTACTTTTCTCCACCTTTGTTCTATTTCCTGCATTGTTGTTGTCTCCTTCAAAATTTTTATTCTTCCAAATTATATTATCCGTAGAGGTTTTATATCCTCTAAATGTTAAATGTTTAGTTGTGGTTAGTTTTCAACAATGTAAGGTACAGTTTCTGGTCTATTCCTGTCTAGTTTTACAGGTGCTATTTAAAGTTAATAGGATCACACAGTTTTGTGCTTCCCAGTTTACAAAGCAGAGGTGCTACCTTCATTAATTATTCTCTTTCATATATACAGTAATCTTCTTCTTCTTCTTCTATTTTTTTTTTTTTTTTTTTGCAGTTTTTGGCCAGGGCTAGGTTTGAACCCACCACCTCCAGCATATGGGGCTGGCGCCCTACTCCTTTGAACCACAGGTGCTGTCCAATACAGCAATACAGTAATCTTCACTGAACTGCAAATTCTATCCTCTTCTTTGTGAATGAAGTCAGAGACCTTCTACCACTGATGTTTTTATAAATAGATGTCTACTAAGCAGTTCACACTTACATTCAGTCATATTCTCCCCTGAAAGAGAGAATTTCAGTTTGGCGTGAAGCCTGGGGCAACTGAGAGGTGCTTCTAAGAAACAGACCTGGACATCACTGAGTCCCAGAACAAATTCACCCTTGTGATCAGGTATCATATATCAAGAGCATCCTGAACAAGGTGGGGGATTGCACGTGCGATGGAATGCAACAAGTCCTAATAAAAACGGGTCCGTGTCACATGGACTGTACCATCTACATCTCACATGAGGAATTTTTAAGTTGAACTTCTGACTTTAAACTTTGGTAGCATGCTGTGGTATCGACTGCTTTATGTAACATTCCCATTAATGGCATTTCACATCAATGTGTCTTTACACTTTTTTGTCAGCTACATCATTTTCCACTGTAAACACAAAGTTTTCGTCTAATCTTCCCCTTCTCAGTAATTGGTCCAAAAACATGAAATCATGTTTGCTTTCTCTTGGCCTTCAAACCCTTCATTAATGCTACCAAGTCACGTTAAGTCTACCTTTAAAATTCATACTGACTTGCCACATCTCCTTACCTCTGTTACTATCCCCCAAGTTCAAAATTCTTTCTTATTTTTTACTCAAGAATTATAGTATTTTCTTAGATGATCCTAACTGGTCTCTCTGTTTCTGGTCTTGCTTTCCTACAGTCAGTTCTCTTCATAGCTGTTAATATCATCTTTTAAAAACACAGACAAGTCTGTTACTTCCTCTTTCTTCAAAATCTGCACTTATCCTGCACAGAGTAAACCAGTGGCCTTGCGTGGCCTGGGCCGTGCCTCCCTCCCAAAGTTGTGGACATGGTCTCTGAGTTGCTTACCTGGCCCTGGCCACAAGGGTCTTCCTCTTTATCTAACACACCAACTGTCTTTCTTTTTTAGGCTCTTGGCTTTTGTTTTTATCCCTGGCACTAACTTTTCTTGGCTTCTTTCTCACTTCATTGAGTACCTAATCTCAAGTCTTCAGAGAAGTGGCCCCTCTGACTATGCAATCTAAAATGGCAATCCCATGTTCATTCACACATGTACATACAATTCTGCCTTAATTTGAATTTATTTTATGGCAATTTTCACGACTTGCTATCATCATTGATGTAATTTGCTGTTAACGGCACCTTCTCCACCAGAGCACAGATCCCCCAAAGGCAGTGGTTTAGGGTTGAGAAGTCTGAGTCTTCCCTAATGCAATGCAATGTCCGCCATGATCCCCCACATACCGCATGTGCTCGGTAAATGTCTGGTGAATAAACTGTCTCATCATATCTGTCTTTGCAGAAGAATTTGGAAGGGGAAGCTCTGACCAGGAAGTTCCCTAAGGGTCAGTATGCTTTTTAGTCAAAAGAGGAAGTGTCTTGGAGTTACACAGATTTGGAGTTGATTGGTTGGAACAGCAAGTTTGCCTTGAATGATTTAACCATTGGCTGTAGGCAAGTTACATACTTCTCTAAACTAGTTTTTTTTATTTGTTTCATTTTTAAACGAGGAAGATACTAACTATTTTTATAGTTTTCAGACATGAAAATAACTTACATGGAAATGCATATTTCTGCATTTGAGCAATTTCTTCAGAAATCTCACCAGTCAGGGGTATAAGCCTAGGGTTAGGAAACTGGTTTTATTTTGAGTTCAAGTGAGAAGTACCAATTTAATAAAACAAGTACTTTTCATTTCAACAAATGTTCATGTTCACATGAGAAATACAGTACAATGCTATTGCTGCACCAAGAGTATTAAAGTTTCTATTTTGGTAAATTATTACTGTACTAAATTTGTTAAACTTTGTATTTTAGTAAATTATTCAGTACATTTTGAGCACAGTGGACCACTTTCTCTTTGAATTAAAAATATTCCATCTGTAACTGTAAACAAAGTCTCTTAATTTACTACTCTCCATGGATTAAAAGATTTATTAATTATAAATACTCTATCCTAAACTATTGAAAGGGATGGTAATCAGAGAAATTCCAAATCTTTCCAGATATGATTCAATCTTTTTTTCTCACTGAAGAAGCCAAGCTCATTACCCTACAAATAGCTTTCATTTTACATGACTCTAACTGAATATATAAAATCTATTAGGTACATTACCATTTATATGAAGATTTTGGTGTGTTCAGATAAAATGTGCACTTCTAATCTTACCAGAGTTTTTCTCCTAATTAAAGGAACACATGACTGGCACATTTAAAGGATTGTTTTAAATTTTTTCAGAATTATAGTTTTTAAATAATAAAAAATCTTTCCAGGCTCTCAAGAAAAGATTTTCAAACTATTATGCTTATTTTGTTTTTAGAAACAGAAGCTAAAAGAATGCATCTCCCATTTTTAAATGATCTTATATACATGCATAATATACATTAAGGCAACTTAAAAATTAATTTTCAATTTTTCATCTAAAAACAAAAAGGGATATTGTTCATTACAGAAGTATAGTTGTATCAGGATACCTCAGCCATAGTAGTAAGTGTCATTTGTGATTTAGAGCAAGAGTTATTTAGAGCTAGAATGGCTTATAGTTTAGTTTTTAAAGAATTTCCTTATTGTGAAGTCTGAAACTATTTAAAATGTATCAAAAAGTTTCAGAACTATTCTGTTACCAAACACAGACATTCCTTCTTGGTAGGTGGTGGTTCTGGTTATCATATTAAATTAGCAAATGTTGGAGAATATGAGATATTCACATTAGTCTTTTATTCCTTCTTTGCATTTACTATGCATTAAAATTAAGTTGCACACGAACTTTATGGACACCTTAGATATTTATTGGGAGCCAACCATGTATTAAGCATGGTTCTAAATGCTAGGGTACAGCAGAGAAGAATGAAGAAATTGATACGTGTAAGTAGATGTTCCTATTCTAAAGTTCAATCCACGTTAAATGTGTAAGATACAAAAATACAGTATACCTCTCAGAACACAGAACATTTTGCATATCAAACCTGTCTACCAAGGTGAATTAACAAAATACCAAAATGCTGAGTCACTTGAGTTAATTTGGTTGAAACGTTGGCCAATCTAATTATATTATATATGGATTAAACGGCAGATAAACTGAAAGGTAGGTTTTTGGGGTTTTTTTGTGTCTCTGTTTTGTGTTTAGTGGGACATGGAGAACCTTAGAGTTAGTCAGAGCTACTAACATTGTTTGATTTTCCAAGCTCCAAATCCGGGGCCCTAATAGTTGTACTAGCTCTATAAACCCATGATTCTGTATAATGATATTAATATTTTATTCAGTTCAAACAAATCTTGACTCTGCTATGCTTAACAGGATTTTTCAGTGTGCTATATTTTGGAGCTGACATTGTACAAATACAAAAAGACTCCAGTTGTTTGGTTAGCTTGAGTGCTAAACGATAGTCAAAGAAATGACATCATTATTAACTGCATACACTTGTAAGCTATTGAGCTTCTTCCAAGAACACAGAACTACCCTATCAGCTATCTAGTACTACAAACTCACTTTTTAAAAGTCTCTGATTACATCTGTGACCAAAAAGTAAAGACTCTAATGACATGCAATATGAAATAAAACACTGGTATACCACATTAACAAGGAGTTCAAGAGAAAAAATACAAAAGAAAAGCTACCTCACGAAGGAAATTACATTTTTGTACTTTACAGGTCAGTTGGGAGTGGACCCTTGGATAAGCGAAGAGCAGATAATCCTACCAGGAATTGATATGGCTTGCATTTTAGCCAGAATAATATTAACACCTAAAAACAGGAAGGTTGGGCAGAGTGCATGACAATCTCTACACCATACATCAATTTTGTAGACTTGTTTCTCCCGGCGATAACAAAATAAACCACTCTGCTTTTATAGATGAAGAAGCCCACGCAGGCTTCAGGCCACTTAGATGAGTTGAGGAGTGATTGTAAGTTTGTGGTACAATCGGGACCTAACAGGGTATAGCTAGTGACTGCTTTGTAAGCATGACTGAGAAGCGGAAAAGACTGTGTGTGGAGGAATACGGGCTCTGCAGGACAATATCTGAGCTGAAGAAGAAAGTACATCTATCACTATAATACAATGGTATGTTAGAGCTGGGTACATGACACAGTCATTTAGTCCGAAGGGAGAAGAAGGGAGATTATTGAATAGTAGGTGGCAGAGTTAGGAAAGAAATGAAACTGGTTTGCAGGCTGTATTTCAGGTACAGACCCATGTTTTATTCATAAGTTTCCTTCCTAGGCCTAGCTCTATCATTTTTCAAAGATTGCAAATAAGAACTTGGGATCAAATAAAAACACTTGGTTCCTAAAACAGACATTAAAAGAAAGGAAGGAAAAGACATTTTCCCAGGAAACTTACGTATTTCCCCAAGAAAACTTTCAATATTGTGCTAAGAAATTCACATGGCTGGGATGAAGGAGGTAAGAATGTATACTAACAATTTATGAAAGAAATAATCACAAGAGTGTATGCAAAGAAGACAATCTGGAATTGAAATAGAGTGAGAGAAATGATGGTTTGCATCAGTTCTAAAACTCATGGAACTTTTGTGAATAAATGAACCAGGCTGAGACGCCTTTAACAAGTTAAAAGATTCCTATGAATGGCAGAAACTTTGAGAAGTAAATGTTTAAATTGTGGCAATAGCCCTGAGAGATTTCCTTTAGAATTACAGCTTTTCTAGAGAACTGTGTTTCTTCTGCACCTTTGTTATCTCGTAAATCTGTTTATTACCTTGCGTGCTACAGTTCTTAGAGCAGATTTGTTCTAAATGGTGTGTGATAAGATTTCTAGCCGAAAGAGAATGTTGTAGAGTAAATCTAGTTCATTTTCATCCATACTAAAATATTGGGTCGCTCTAATAAAGCTCATCTCCCTTTTTTATGTTCTTACTCTAAAGCCTCCCTCTGATCCCAGTGTTGTGCTAATGTTCTGAATGTATGTTCCTTACTGCATTTCATATCCACATGATGAGTGCTGTAATCCATCCAGTCCCACAGACAGGCTATGTGTCTGTATTCTGTAAACCCCAATCCAAAATGCTCCAGAATAAAAACTTTTGGTGCACGTCCATGATCCACAAGCAATGAGTAGCAGTCAAAATGCAGGTAAGTTTTTGAACACAAAAATTTACTGAAAATATTGTATAAATTTACCTTTAGCCTATGCTTATGAGCTGTACATAAAACAAATGAATTCTGTGTGTAGGCTTGGGTCTCATCCTCCAGATACCTCTATAAATATGCAAATGTTCCAAAATCTAATAACAAAAACCAATGAAACACTCTGGTCCCTGGTATTCTGGATAATGGACATTTATTTATTTACCTGTCTTAACAGAGTACAAAGGCTCTGTACCCATATAAGAGGACAGAAGAGGTCACAGATTGTAGGCAGTGTGGAGTGGACACCGGAAGGGCACTGGGTCTGGGGGCTGGAAGACTGAGATCTGGGACCTGGATTTTCCCTGGGCTATTTAGTAGCTCTCTAACCTTAGACCCTCTCCTATTTACCATCATGAGTCTTGGTTTCCTCATGTACAAAAAGGTGAGAACAAGTGTGGATGGTACTTTTCCTATCAATATTCTTATGAGGAGCCATACAGGAAAGTGCTCAATAAATCTCAGTTATAGGGTGGCACCTATGGCTCAAAGGAGTAGGGCGCCAGCCCCATATACCGGAGGTGGTGGGTTCAAACCCAGCCCTGGCCAAAAAACGGTGCCTGTGGCTCAGTGAGCAGGGCGCCGGCCCCATATACTGAGGGTGGTGGGTTCAAACTCGGTCCGGCCAAATTGCAACAACAACAACAAAAAAATAGCCGAGCCTTGTGGTGGGTGCCTGTAGTCCCAGCTACTCAGGAGGCTGAGACAAGAGAATCACCTAAGCCCAAGAGCTGGAGGTTGCTGTGAGCTGACACCACAGCACTTTACTGAGGGCGAGAAAGTGAGACTCTGTCTCAAAAAAAAAAAAAAAAAAGAAAAAAACAACAAAAAAACTCAAAAAACAAAATAAATCTCAGTTATACTGATGTTCTTACTGTCCTATTTGCCCTCACACTTAACCTAGTTCTACTGCAAAGATTACGATTCTTATTTTTTTAATTTAAATTGCACTACAAACATAGGTGTTGTTATTATTTTATCTGGCAATATGCAGAGCTTGGATGAACCTGTCCTTCTGTCGTTTGGTATGATACATAGAAAGGTTCAGTCAATGAGAGCAATTATTATTTTTTCCATTCATTTTAAAGACAGTTTCATTTTCTAAATGTTTAACCAACACTCTGCGACTCTGTTAGGATGACAGTAAGTTTCTTGTACTAATTTGGAAGCATCTTGCACGAGCATACATATGTGTTCTTGAGAAACTCCGTGAAGACCTAAATCATTTTTAAAGTTGTGGCTTACTTTATAACTCTAGAAACAGCAACACCCTGTAGCACCCTGGTGCACATTCTCACTTTTTTTAAAGTTACGTTTTCAAAATAAACGTGTGATCCTTGTGGGGGCTGCATTCATCAGACAGGAAATGCATGACAAAACACGGCAAGGGAAAAATGAGAGCGGGCACTCCCTGGGGAATACGACACGTCTTACAAATATTACAAGGTGGATGCATCCTGCCCGGCTTTCTTTTTCAATGATTACTTGTTCTGTCATCTGTTACTGTTGATTGTAAACTATGTCACTTCCAGGAAAAGTTCTATAATAAACCTGGAGGAACAAATAACACTTTCCCAAAGGAGGCTTGTTTTATTCCACACTGAGTCATCATGTGTGTCACCGTGCTTTGATCATCGTATGAAAAGTTGTGTATCTGTTGGCCCTGCCCTTCTGTGTCTAACTAAATCATTCTTCCTCTCTGAAATCTGGACATCCAAATCCATAGCCCTTTCTTTAACTCTCAAGACATTGTCCAAAGCAGGGGTCCTCAAACTTTTTAAACAGGGGGCCAGTTCACTATCCCTCAGACCGTTGGAGGGCCAGACTGCGGGCCCTTGACGAGTCAGCTGCTAAGCAGGACAGGCAGCAGCAGCAAAAACTCCCGGCAGGCCAGATAAATGTCCTGGGCGGGCTGCATGTGGCAGTTTGAGGACGCCTGGTCCAAAGTATGCAGTTAGCCACCAGCATGTTGTAACTTGCATTGTTCTGCCTCTGTGTATAAATTCTCACTTTACATCGTGTGACTTAATTTAAATTCTTACTTTAACTTCTTACTTCAAATCGTGTGATTTCCTTACATCTGATACTTGGCTGCAACTTTTTCTCAGCACAGTCTCTATTTTTTTTAGGGAAACAGACAATTCCTTGAGGAGATTCATGACTGATGGTTCAGAAACCTTCCTGATATTTTAACTCCTGCTTGCCCATGAACAGACTAAGTCTCTTCCTGATAGGGAGGATGTTTTCTTTCCTCTAATCTTCTGGGTTTAAATCACTGACAGACCAGAGGGCCATGAAGGAAATACTCACTAAATTTCTCCACAGCTGTCCTCACTTTCACATTTACCCTCAGACTCAACTTTGCTCTTCCATCAAGAACCATAAAGAGCCACCTGCACCTGGCTCCCCGGGGCTCCTTGGGATGGCCCCTGTCTTTAGTTGAAGTAATCAATCAGGAAAGTTCATAGATTTCCTTATTCATAAAACAATGAAACCTTTCTCCACTGGAGTTAGCAAGTCGTGAACTCTAAATCACAAAGTCCCCAAAACCCAAAAGACCGAGAAAAACTTTGAACCTGAGGCTGGTTATAATACACCTTGCAAACACCTTTAGTCCTTTATTAAAATGTAAAAGAGGGAAAAGACACAGGGTCCCTAACTCATTGTCCTCAGACTTCCAACTTATTTGCATGTCAAGGGTTGCAAATAATGTATTTTTTTAAATCCATTTCCTACGAAGGTAAATGGAAGGAGAAGCTCAAACTGAGCTAATCCTACTCGTTTGGGGGTTTTCCTCCTGAGTGTTCAAATTTAGTTTTAATTTCCCAAAAAGAGTGTCCTGGGAGGTCCCAAAAGAGCACTGGTCTTGGGAATGTGACACAGAACCAAAATACATCAAGGCCTCATTACTGAGAAGAACATTGTAAGTAACAGTCCTTTCCTAGAGATTCATGAGTATTAGGGTACTGCAATGTAGATTTCCCTTTTTGAGCCAAAACAAACAAACAAACAACCCCCCCCCCCAGTAAAACCAAAGTGCTTTCCTTTTCTAGTCTCACGTAATTTCTATCGCAGTCTAAGATAAACTTTGTAAAATACAGGGATGAATGCACAGAACATTTCTTAGATGCGTTCAGCAGATTTTCCCCTCATCTGAGCAATATAATTCAACTACTAATTGCTTTAATAATTTAGGACACTTGGATGGACTGGGAATGGCTCAAAGGAAATATGGATTAAGAAGATTGCTTTCTTATGGGCCATTTCTCCAGAGATAGTTGCTTGAATTAAGGATCTAAATGTCAGGTCAAACTCATTTTGTATTACAATCTAGTAATCTAAATGGCGGCTGTTGAGATTAGTCCAGAGGGGGCTACATGTAGATTTCTAATCAAAGGGATAGCTTTATTGATTACTTAATAATAAATTCTTTGCAACTCTTTAACTTTTAGGGGAATATTTTTTAGTAGGTTAAAGTGGTCACTCTCTTTTTCAAGAAACTGTAACCCTACATATGGTATGGCTAACTTCACAGAAGGATGTAGCGCAAGTACTCAGACAACCTTGGTCCTGTCATGCATCTCCCTCTCTCCCTATAGATTTGTTTCTCTCAGTAAGAACAGTAATATTTGGTGGAAAAAGTCTAAAGACATATATACTATGTAGCCTTACAAAAAGGTGGAGATGTTACCTCTTTTATGTTTACATGGAGGGACCTGGAACATATTCTCCTGAGTAAAGTATCTCAAGAATGGAGGAAAAAGTATCCAATGTACTCAGTACTTCTATGAAACCAACTTGTATTTACTCACACTTTCTTATGGAAGACAGAACACAACTATAGCCCAGGATGAAGGAGAGAAATGGAGTGGGAAGGGCATAGGGGGGAGTTTTGATAGAGAGAGGGTAAAAGGCAGGACCACACCTATGGAGCATATTGCAAGGGTATAAGTCAAATCTGTCAAGTGTAGAACATAAACGTCTAACACAATAATCAAGCAAATTAGGTGAAAGCTATGTTGATTGGTTTGATGTAAGCACCTCAGATTGTATAAAAAAATCAACACATTGTATCCCACATATATGCATAAATGTATTCGTGATCTATGTGTATACGACTTAATAAAAAAAGACATATGAAGAAATCATTTTCCTCTTCAAACCATAGTTCTATTAGAGAAATACATTTCCAGTACTGCTTTACATTTCCTTCCTAGAAGAAAGAGCTACCAAAGTAAAGCACTATTATTCCACACACAGACATACATGTATCCATAGTTTTTACTTTTACAGAGGATAAAGAAAAAAGTTACTTGCATTTCAAAAAGGGAATAAAAAATAAGTCAGAGAGAGAAAATGTCTAACAAAAAAGAAATGCATTAAAACTAAAGACACATATGATAAAATCAGAAAACAAAATAAGTGGCTTTAAAAAATTAATCTAAAGTGGCCAGAGTGGTGCCTCACACCTGTAATCCTAGCACTGTGGGAGGCCAAGGTGAGCTCAGGAGTTCCAGACCAGCCTGAACAAGAGGGAGACATGGTCTCTACCAAAAACACAAAAATTAGCCAGGCGAGTGTCTGAAGTCTCAACTACTTCAGAGGCTGAGGCAGGAGGATGGCTTGAGCCCGGGAGTATGAGGATGTTGTTACCCAGGCTGACATCAGGGCATTCTAGCCTGGGCAAGGGAGTGAGACTCGGTTAAAAAAAAAAAAAAATCTAAAGAAATGACTGACACAACTTCTCGGAATCTAATCACAGCAGGTGGTGATTTTCGTATTCCTATGTTTGATTGCGATAATATGATACATGTGTATACGATATCATTTTCTACATCTTGGATATTCACAATGTTTCTCAATGACATGTTTTGTGATAAAGACAAAACAAAGAAAAAATAAATGACTGGCAAATGCATTCTTTATATTTTAAGACCTAGCTAACTAGAATTAGGAGAATGGTAAGAATTTTGTATGCTGCTTATACCATGCAACAAAGTATAGCAAGTGTAGCCTATAAAATACCTTTTCCGTATCTTTTAAGTTTAGTTTAACTTTATATGATTTTAAGAATAAATAGGTATCTGCTAGCAGTAACTGAGTCTAAACCCTGGTAGTGTACCGTAACAATGCGTCCCTTGGAATAGCATAGCTATTAAGCAGTATTTTGCTTATATACTTTACTTAACAATTTTAAAACTACACAAGAAGTTTAAGTATATTGTATTTATTTGTCTGCATACTGACCTTTCTATATTGTGATAGCATGCTTAATGTATATGCAAAAAGAATGTATTTGCTTATTTAGATTGCATTAAAATTTGAAGCTAAAGAGATTTGTTCTTTTCCAGAAACAGGCGGGCGTCAAGGCCCCCATTCACTTGTCTCACTTGTCTTCACTTGTCTCACTTTTCTTCTGTATTGTATACTGTGGACACAATTACTAACTGACACAGAGAAAAATGACAAATTGTCCCATTATCAACCAGAAAAACCCTGAAAATTACTTCAATATTTAAATCACTTGCAAGATTACAGTTCAAATGACACAATAGCAGTGCCCAATTTAAACTTACATCTTTCTGTGAAGCTGAAAAGCAGATTAAATTTGAATAATTAATTTTAATGTTTTCACTGATATGTAGTGCATTAAAATTTAACTTGCTCTGAGCCACTGATGATGGACTATAGCCCAATTCCCAGGATTTAGAGATTATTTCAGCACAGATTAGCCTTGGTATTTACACCAGGCAAACCTTCTCAGAGGCAATGCAAAATGTGTCCCCGCATGTCACTCCTAATTGGCCTGACTTAGCCATGCTGTGACCCAGCAGATCCTTCATAGGAAACCACTCTCAAAGTTACTGGGTTTATTTTCTGGAAAATATCCTTTGTTAATTAATTTTCAATCAGTCTTTAAAGATGATAGTCCTTTGACATTACTCTTAATAGCCTATTTTAAAATCAAACATCACACATCACAGTCAATAGAAAAATGTTTTAATAAACTCCCTTTAGCATCGAGGGCCTCACTGAACCCCTTTTGTCTGATGATGCATCTAGTTTTCAATAATTTATTCATTCATTTAGTGACCATTTGCTGAGAATCCATCATATATATGGCCATGGCCTTGTCCTTCTCAGGACATAAATGTGAAAGGGCAGAACATATTCCTCTTGTCATTTTCCTGCTTCTAAGAGTGACACAGTACAAGGCAGCTTGGGAAACCTGGGGCAGGAGGAATCGACACTGACAGGGACTCGGAAGCCCTGGTTTCCGTCAGGAATCTGCTGCCTTCTTGTGTGATGCTTCAGCATCTAAGCAGGAGATAACTCAATCCATAACAGCTTAAATATTTATTGACATTCATTATTCTATACAATACAAAAATTTAAATAGGGTAACTCCAGGGTTACTTAATCCAGGGGCCTATCAGTATCCTCAAAGACACAAGTTGTTTCCTTTTTTTTTTTCAACTAAGAGTATAGATTTTATCTCTCCCAAATAGCTTTCTTCAATATTCCAATGTAACTCCCAAAATGTTGGTCACTGAACACCAATATGATAGCATTCAACATTCAGGATTCAGCAAAACCACATTTATCTAAAGGAAAGCTACCTCTTTCTATAAAACCCCTACTATTAGCAAGGAAACATTATCCAGAAGCCCTCCACTAGAATATTTAATATCCTCTTCTCAAAAAAGTTACTTAAGTATATCACTTGATATGAGTTCGCCTTACAGATTTGCTACAGTGACCTTGCCGAGCAATCCACTTGTCTGAACCTTGGCTTTCCCCCCCACAGTGCAGTATCTCTCCTGGAGGTTCCTCTACTGCACCCAAGCTACCGACCTCATGTGCTTGCTAAGAGAATCAGTTAAATTATACGAAAGCAACTATGTCAGCATAATGTGATAGAGAAATATACACCACCATCATCTTACATAATATAATAGTATCTAATAGAGTATCTTTTAGGGATACTCTAAAACCAGGTACTCCTAAGAGCAGGTCCCTGCCACAGTAAGTTTGCTGTTGTCCCTTGCAGTCCTTGCCACTCCTTTCAAACTGGGTAAATAAGATTTTCGAAGAGAAATTGGGACTGGGATGTCTCCTTAGTTATAGGCCTGAAAAAAATGACATAAATTTGATTTCTTTAAGAAATCCCAGCATATTGCTGTTTTTCAAAGTGTGGTCCCTGGATAAGCAGCCCTGGCATCACGTGAGAGCTGGCGAGGCCTGCAGAGTATCTGCATTTCTCTCTCGCTCCAGGAATACCTCACTGCAAGTGCACGGACTCGGAATCGGCATTTAACAAGACACCGGGTTAAACTGCACGCTGAATTCACAAGGCACCACTCGTGTGGAATGCAAGATTGCTGTTTTGATCCCACAGATGTTTTAAATCTAAATATTTCATTAGAATTATGCTAACACTGATGCTTTCATAAGAAAATATTTTCTGAGGCAAACTGCATTGAGCCAATTTAATTCTTTAATCAATTTCTCTTTTAGAGAAAATTTGTTTCCATGTTTGTTTGTTTTTTTTATTTTCATAAAATCACTTTGCTGGATCAGTTGTCTCTATTTCAATTTTATGACAAAGATTCAGCTCAGATTATCTTTTTTTCATATAAAATTATACTATTTTAAACTTTTGCCTTTGTATTATTTTGTGGGTATTTCTACCAAGTCCAATTTTTCTGTCTTAAATTTATTGGTTCCAATTTTCATCAAAATAGTTGATAGCTCTATTAATAGTTAATAAACAATTTTACTAACTTTGGATTTAATAGAGAGCAATTTTATTTTTATTTGGTTATTTCCAATAGCAATTTTCACTATGAATTAGGTAAAATCTACTCCAAATACTATCTTCAAAGAAGGCAAACAGCTGCAGCTATTCTGATGTGCTGTCTACTAAGTTCTTAGATAGAAAACAGGGTCTTATCATTAGATGGTCTAAAATGTCTCATCTAAGAATACATGCTGCTCTGGTATCCTTTGACCTTAAGCTAGATTATATTAATTTCTATTATATATTATACAATATAAAGATATTATCACACAGAACAGTAAGTGTTCATTACTGTAAGAGTATCTATAAGTTAAGATTTAACTGAAATAGAGACCCCCCAAACAGCAGAGTCTATACCTCATTCATGTTTATTCTCCAGAAGAATCTGTGGTACAAGTGTCGAAACATTTGTTGAATTAGAGAGAGAAATAATAAATATACCAATCACCAAATACATGCTCTAGTAATTCAAAGAAGGGAAATCTGCTCCTGACATTCTACATAGTTTTCACAGCATAGCTGGTATTACTTCTGGAAGGTGTAGCAGAATCCAAACATAGAGATGGAAATGCCTGGGGCTTTTTGCTGGGACCTTGTCCATTTTGATTAAGTGTAAAGTGCTTATGAGATGGCACTGGAATTTAAGTTTGCCAAAGAAGGAAGATTTCAAAGCAGGGGGGGTCTGAGCACTCTCATCTGTGTGATCATGAATCTGGTGGAGCAGAGCCTATTGCAGGGGACAGAGGGGGGAGTGTGAGGAGAAGGAAGTGGTAAGAAACTGGCAATAGTGATGTCAGTGTGTAAGGTGCTGCCAGGGCAGTTGAGAGTCTGAATCAAGAAAACAGGACATGGAATGAAATACAAAGGGTGGAGACTGAGGACAGTTTGCAGCACTGCCATTACTGACCTTGACCCTCTTCTCTTTTCAGGCTGTATATTGTCCTGGAGGGATGTGACCCTCCTTGAAATTATTTGCTAATAATTTTCTAACTCTAGCTTGCTGTCTCCTGAACCATAGATCCCAGATAAGATTGCCCAGTTGGCATTTCTGCTACCATGTTTTATATGAAACTTGGTGTCCCAAGAAGGATCTTCCCAATTTTTTCCCAACTGAAGGTTCCCCTCTAGGTGACTGCAGTGTGACATACAGACATCAGCCTCATTCACTACCAGTTACGCAAACCTGCCAACCTTTTCACTGATTTCTCTCCCTCATCTTCCCCCTGCCTACTCCCACTGTCCCTGCCACATCCCACTGTCCCTGCCACACTCAGGGCTCATTACCTCCCACCTGCCTTGACAGTGTTTTCCTAAGTGGTCTTCCCGCCCAGTGTCCCCATCCCCCAAGTCCCTCCTTCACAGAGTTGCCAGATTAATCACTCTGGTGTGCACATCAAAGCATGCCACCCATCAGCTCAGAATCATTCAATGGCTCCTAAATCTTGCCTCCAGGAATATTGTGAGTTATGATAGAAATGGCGATATGATTCAGAATCAGACATGTAAAACTAAGTCTTGATTCCGCCATATGTTAGTCATGTGGCCTGAAGTTATTTATCTGGCTCTCTGTTTCAAAAAATTTACCTTATGAAACTAATTTAAAAATCAGATAAAATTATACATATATACACGTGGAATATATTTCATAGATATAGTCAATGGACAATTTATTGGAAAATGTTTAATCTTTGAAAATATTTCCAAAGGCTTCCTAGGAATCCCATAAATATAAATAGATATATGGATATCTATATCAATTAATATATGGAATGACATATTTCACATGCCCATGGAGTCTCAAGAACAAATACATGGGGATGTAAATATATGTTTATAGAATTTTACTTTCATGTAATGATAAAGTCCATCTGTACTGATGTCCTAAATGTAGATTTACATGTTTATATTCAAATAATAAAAATAAAAGCATAAAAACAAAAAGCTACTTTAACATTTTTACCAAATGGGAGTATTCAACTTTCCTAAGATCATAAAACTAGGCTTATAATACTGAAATAGCAGCAAGAAAACCTTCCATTATGACAGGCTGCATTAACGAAAGTCTGTGTCTACCGCATTAGAGGGAGGGACGCCCTCGCACACACTCTATCTGGAGTTAATGAAAGTCTGTGTCTACCAAGTTAGAGGGAGGAGCACCCTAAGAAGAATAAACACACACTCTGTCTAGAGTGATTAAAAATGTTAGTGAACACTGTGTTCCAATCTGAGGACATTTTAAAGGAGCTTAGAAAAAAATTACACCGAGAGAAAGACAGATGAGTTTGCTGAGTGCACCACGTTCTATTTAGAATGTAAAGGTAAGAAAGTGGTTAGAAACTCAGGGAAGTTTTACTTAAATAAAAAGTTGAGGGTGGCACCTGTGGCTCAAAGGAGTAGGGTGCCGGCCCTACATGCTGGAGGTGGCGGGTTCAAACCCAGCCCCGGCCAAAAAAAAAAAAAAGCTGATGAGGAGGAGACTCAGCAGTGAGTGGAGGTCCCTGGGATTGGAATTATCCAGGCACAAGCTCAATGCCACACACCTACCAGTGTCACGTGACAGGGATTCCCAACATTGGCTGATTTGGATCTGAGTGACCTGAGAGTCCTTTCTAAATCTCTGATGTAATTGTTAGGAAAAGAGATCCATGTAGTAGACGGTGCGTTAATGGTCTAATGGCAAAAAGGCTTTGTTCTTTTCCTATTAAACCCAGGATTATCTGGACTTTATTGAGAATGAGGAACAACAGAAGTTGCCAGTCCAGGTATGATTAAGGATTTGGGTGGTTCTTTCCTTTTTTTTTTTTAAATTTCAGAATATTATGGCAGTGCATCTGCTGGTCACATAAACTGCCTCTGTAGAGTCTGAGTTAAAGCTGTATGCATTTTTCTTTGGTTTGTTGTGCTAATTTGTTTTTAGCTCACAAGTAGTTTTTTATATCTTACACGTGACATACTTTATAATTGCACACATATTTGCATATCTAAACATTAAGTAATAATAGTCTTTAAAAATTAATTACATTTATCAGTAAGTTCCAACCATTTATCTACATTCATTTTACTTTCAACCTTGTCACCTCTACTTCATAGTCATTAACCATGAGGTTAAATGACTTTCCTTAAGGAATAGATACATCAGGAGTTGCTCTAAAAATATCTTACCTACTCAGCAAAGCAATTTTCCAAGATATGGTTGGAATATGATAAATAGCACCAGAGTATGTTTATTGAATTTCGGTTTATTCCTAGGGCTGTATTTGTACAGCCATAACGTAGAAGGGTTTAGAACATATTAATTTAAATGTGTATCCTGAAGTACCTGGCACATTATTTTCCAATGCTGTGAATTTCCAGCCTCTGCAATTTGGTTTCCTCTGAAAAAAGGAAAGTATTTTCTTTGTCCTTTCCAGGTCCTGTCCATAAAGGAACACGAGGATACCAATTGTCATTTCTATAGTAGCAGAAATCACAAGAGACCAAAGGTCTGGGTTGAGGCCAAGGACTGGTGGTGAGTTGGTGGCAGCCTGCACCCGCCTCCTGCCCCACTGAGCCTTCCTGCCTTCCTCTGATCCTCTCTCATACCTGCATCGGCTGCTGCCTTCTCCCAGGCCTCCTCACTTCAACACACTCCCAGATTCACGAAGTATATAAGCGTGTTTGAGATGCCATGATACAGTGCCACAGGCTCTGCAGATTCAACAACCAAAATTTACTTTCTCATCGTCTTGCAGGCAGCAGTTCAAAATCCAGGTGTTGGCCGGGCTGGCTTTTTCTCAGGCCCATCTGTGGCTTGTGGGTAGCTCTGTTCCCCATGGCTTCATATCCTTTTCTCTATGTGTGTCTGTGTCCCGATCTCTTCTTTTAAGGACACTAGTCACACTGGGTTAAAATTCCCCATATAACCTTATTTCACTTTCATTACTTTTTTGAAGACACTATCTCCAAAATCATTCATATTCCAAGTTCAACACATAATTTTGGATGACACAATTCAGCCCATAACAGTAATAATAATAATAATAATAATACATTATGCTGATCTAGGCATTAAGAAATTTTGCTAAATTAAGGAAGAAAACTTGAATAATGTTTTTCACTTTAGCAAGCTGCATTTTCAGGCAAAACTTTAGGTCCATTTTTGTAGTTGTGACTTGATGGGTAAATCTACTCATTCGCCACTTATTATCAGATGTTAAGGACTCAGTGTTTAGGTTCCCGGATTTGTACATCAAATGCCAAACTCCTAATGTAATGGCGTTTGGTGGTGGGGTCTCTGCAGAGGACTTAGGTCACGCAAGTGGAACCCTCATGAATGGGATCAGGACCATTCATGAAAAGTGACAGAAGAGGTTCCACTTTCTCTGCTCTCCATCATAAGGACACGTTAAGAAGATGGCCATCTAAGGGCTCTCATCAGAACCCTGCCATGCTGGCTCCTTGGTCTAGGACTTCCCAGCCTCCAGAACAGCAAGAAATACATTCCTATTGTTTAAATCATCCAGTCTATGGTATTTTTGTTATAACACCTAAACTAAAACAGTAGACAACCTCTAACTAAAGATGACAAAAAAGTCTTTTTAAGAGCTCAGAATACTATGCAGGAATTTCCGTTGTAATTTCAGATATGCTGGGTTTATTAGCACAAAACCTTGTTGAAAGCCCCATGAACCACAAAGTCCAAGTAGTGTTTGCAAAGCATACTCGTTCTTGAGATATGGAAAATCAGTGTTTTCTTATGAAATAGCTTCTCAGAAAAGAATTCATGTAAGATTGCTAAATGTCTTTCCTTTTTAATTAAAAGTATGGTTTTATCTGAAATGAACTGAATACAACTACTGTTTAATTAAACTGAAAACCTTTAAGAGGATCACTCCAATAAGATCAATTAACATTCTGTTCCATATGGAATACAATTAGAAAGGCAATACTTATAATCCACTGGCATAACCTTTAAAATTCACTTGGCCTTTACGCACATCTATATGGCATTTCCTTAAAAATCCAAACAGCTAGACAGAAAAAAGCATAGAGTAATATTAGTGCTCATTTTCAAATTAAAATTATTCATAAAACAGAATTAAAATAAATCTTAGTTGACAACTGGTACTTCTGAGTAACTTGAGAGTTCTGCAAGAAAAATAGGTTCCTACAAGTGAAAAAAGGAGACAAGAATTAAACATTAGAGCACTGGAATATTGAACAAATATTAGAGGAATATAAGTCTCCACATTCTTTTTTAAAAACTAAGTTTTCCAGTCGGGGTTTTAAAAATATTTGTCTTAAATTTCTGAGTCACACAGCTTATGTAGACATAGCAAAATCTGATTAATGCCAATAACAGTTTGGGAAGAAAGCTTGCATTTTCAAATTCTCATTTGAAACATCCAGGAAAATTTCAAGAAACAGCAAAACAAAATATTGACATGACTTTTGACCACTGCTGCTTTGTGATAGAGGGATTACTAAAGGGAGTTTTAAAGTATGCCTTACAGTTTCAGAAATATAAATAATGTCATTTGCTGCCAAATATATGCTGCTGTGTTTCTCCCATCCAAAGCACAACATTGTGAAATGTGCTGTAGTGGAAAAGATGGGCAAGGATAGCATTCCACTTCCATGGGGCTCCGCTTGAGCTGGGCCTCCTTCAGAGCGGTCTGGCCTCGGGCATGAGCTGGGACAGAGCAGAGCTTCAGGACCCTCCGGTTTGAACTGCTCCTCTGTTTGCCTTCCAAGATCGTATTTTCAAGTCCTGTGGCGGTCATTCTCAGCAGGTATTTGCGTCAAGCCAGGAACTGCCAGGAGTTGGCCCTCAGACTCTCTCCTTTACCTGATGTGCTTCTTTGACCCGCTGTTCCAGCTGACGTGCGTCCCTGAACACGGCGACTCCCAATTCCTGGGCTTCCTCCACTGCCAGCATCTGCCGTGTTCTGCCCTTTGCTATTTTGGTGATTAATTCCACTTTGATTATATCCTGATCCAAATACAGCTTCTAGTCAGAATTAGTAATTTGCTTTGTTTTTTCATCTTTGTCATATTTAGAAAAGTTCCCAGCTGACTTCAAAATTGTTCTATAGCAACCTACGAGATACATATGCTTGTAATTTAAAAACATCCCAATTATAGGAGGGACTCCACCTAACAAATGCAAACGTAACGTGGTTGTCTGTACCCTCACATTAACCTGAAATTAAAAAAAAAAAATATATATATATATATATATATATATATATACACACACACACACACACACACACAAGTTGACATGTAATACCCCAGCCAATAAAGTTTGGGGAAAAATGCAAAGAATCTGGTATATTTCTGGAGTCCTGGTATACCTTCCTCTGAGCCAGCAGTTACCTCCCAGTGGTTGCACCAGCTGACTCAGTGATTCATCTAGACTCATAAGTTGTATGTGACTTTACATTTTACGTGGTAGTCCAGACTTAAAGGATCATTCTCCTGAACACCGCCCCCCCCAGCTATGTTTCTGACCTAAGAAGAAAGGCCCTCCCTGAGAGGTCTTAGATGTAGGGGAGCTTCCCGGGAGGGAACGGGAGCTCTAGCTGGCCTATAGCCATGGCCAATCCAGCAGAAAGAGCAGCAAGATTCTGAACCCACTGGAAAGACTCCAGGTTCAACTGGTAGACACAGGATCTGTGTGCAGCTCCTGACTGCAATTACAAGACCAACGTTTTGATGGATTAAAAAGGGCTCAGCATTCAAATTTACTCATTTTAAAAGAGTAATTTGTTATGTGTTTTCTAAATAGTTTCATCAATTTTACTAAAATTAGAAGAGCCACACATTGCAGGTGCATAATTACACTTGTCATTAAATACAAACACAGATGCACACAACAAAATTAGATGCAATCATTTCATTGAAAAAAGAATGGTACTTCTTTCTCATTTTATATTTTTGATTTTAAAAAATTGAAATAACTTTTGATTTTTCTCAAACACTGAAGAATATGCCATCTGTGGGTATTTTTGTTTGTTTCCACATTTAAGTTGGAAATTAGTGGCCGAGCCATTCTGGAAATAATGAAGACAAAACTTATCAGGCAGTAGGCTCAGATACCTTTAGTACTGTCTGTCATACAAATCATGACGATGCCACAGTTAACTCTAAATAGTAGACACTGCAAAAAGCAAATGCGCCTTCAGCCCATCGAGAATTGCTTTCGCTATTATTTTGCCTACGGTGCTGCTGGCTGGGCAGTTCGGTCACAACTTTCTTGAACATCATCTGATTTCAGTTCCAAAGTAATCCTTTTGGAGTAAGGCTGTCTCTACTTTGAAGATGCAGAGTCCTGGGGTGGTGAATTTTTTATATTTAGCTAACAAGAATATTAAAAGCAGAACTAGAATTTGAATTGTAGTATCTGGGACCTATTTTAAGATTTCACCTTCTCCCTTGGAGACAAAAGTCTTCTCCAGTCTGGCCAGTTTGGGCAGGTTGGCCAGGTCCCTGATACCCAGCCCCACAGGAAAGTCCTGTCTGTAGTGCTGATTGAGAAAACTTCTTTCTGTATTTCAATATTTGGAAAACAGATTTTATGATGATTGAATTATTTTTAAAAAATTCGGTGACACTGCATTTTATCATAGAGTGTAAGATCATATAAATTTCTCAAACCAATATGACTTTGGGAATGATAAAACTGAATCCCACATCAGAATTCTCACTAACATTGGGTCCAGGTAAAATAATTCATCTGGGTATCCATATAAACAAAGCCTTTTAGTCTCAGCATGGTGCATCTTTAGGGGTTATCAGCAAGCAAAGTTCACCGCCTGGCATTATAGCGACTAAACCTCAAAGATCTTGCTGATCAACTCAGCTTTACCATGGCAGGAGCACCCAAAATGAAAATTTCCCTTCTTTCTAGTTTTTATTACAGAAATTCTTCATTTTTAATGTTATGATGTAGTTTCTAAACTTAGCTAAAGGATTCAGAGATAAAACCAGTTAAATTTTTTAAAATAAGGATGATTCCATAATATCACATTTATTTAATTCATAATTTGAGTATTTATATGAATCATTCTACAAATGAGGCCATCCACTGGTGTAATATTGCATTAAACATTTCTCATTTTATTTACTATTATTCTAACACTTTATTTAAAAGGATATGCAGAGTACACGGGTTAGTGTACTAAAAGTTTGTATCAAATTGTTAGGAGCTGATCTTCTTTCAGTTTCTCAAATATGCCATAGTTTCTTTTACCAACTGGAGGATACGCATATTTCTTCTATATTATTTTTTTTACTCAGTATTTCTATTTCTACTTGAAGGTACAGCTAACTCCCATTTGTATTTTAGGTCTCTGCTCAAATAACCTTTTTCAACTCGTCTTATACTGAAGAAGGAAGATTGGGCTTATATGTTCTAAAATGGCTTCTAGTTTACTAGAATATTTATTTTTCTTTTATTTTATTTCTTGTTTATAGCTCTGCCCTTATTGGGTGTGAAGTTCTTAAAGACAGGAACCTTATTTTCATCTTTACCTCCAGATCCCTAGACCCACAAGTCTAGACTTAGAATTCATTGGATAAATAGCTATTAAAAGAGAGGTAGGTAACACTGAGTTATACTGCAAAAATGTACAAGTTTTGCTAAAAATCCCTCATAAGAAGAATGTGTTTCAGCCTCATCCAGGTTCATAAGAAGATGTAAAGTCTCCACCTTTTTATGGCTGAATAGTATTCCATGGTATACATACACCACTGTCTGTTAATCCATTTCTGGGTTGATGGGCATTTAGGTTGTTTCCACATCTTGGTGACTGTAAACTGAGCTGTGATAAACAATCTAGTGCAAATGTCTTTATGATAAAATGATCTTTTCCTCTGAGTAGATGCCTATTAATAAGAGAAAAGTGAAAAGCTCAATTCAGTTCTCTCTGAGGGAGAAGGAATGAGAATGAGGGAGGGGTGGAGAGGGATTGGGGTGCTCCCACTTACTGAGCACAGTGTGAGGGTATACAGCACACCTAACTACAAGAGGGACTCTACCCAACAGATGAAAATACTGTAACCTAGTTGTTTGTACCCTCATATTAACCTGAAATTACAAATGAACCTCATAAGGTAGCATTATAAAATCATTTAAATGAGAACAAATTATCACTATTTGTGTCATTTCCTCCTGAGTAACCTGAATGATGATGTACAGTGATGTTGAATACCCAGATCTGTCTCTCCCAGGGATGGGAACAGGAAGATAATGTGTGGTTCTTGGGGTAGGCAGGGGGAGATGTGTGTCTTCTCAGTATGGGGGATCCTTCTGGATTAGATATGACCTTAATTCACAATTGTAGGCACCACAGTTTCTTTTAATGGATACTAGGCATGTATCAATCAGAAAGAGAGGTACTTTTATTTTAATTTATGAGATATCCCTTCGGCTTTGAAAACAAGGAGATTGGGCTTCAGAGAAGGCAGGCCATTTGCCAAGGGTTACAGTAAGTTAGTGGCACAAACACAGGCTCATGTTTTTGTAGATTTTAAGTTAAACTTTTCTAAATCCCACATTTCAAGAAATTTTTTTTGGAGTCCAGTACCTAATCACCTCTGCTAACTAATTAGAGGCAGGTAAGAATTCTAAAAGCTTTTTCTTTCAGCATAGATACGGGTGATTTGACAAGGCACTAAATAGTTGAGGTATTCTAGCACTATGCCAGTGTTAAAACCTTCACTCTGTGAAGGAACTGTTCTCATTTAAAGCCGCTGAGTTGTAACAGCCTCTTCATTCATATCAAATTGCATTTTTCTCCTTCCGATGTTTGGTTTCGCTGTGCTAAGTAAAAGATCAGTGTTTTTGACAAGATAGTGACAGGGTTGGTCTAACTTAGAAAACCGTGCTTTCCCCCGCTCCCCTATGTGAGCGCCATCTCATCCACACACAGATAAACTTGAAGCTTGAAGCTATTTATGATGCTTCTCTTCCTAACAGTCAGCACCTCACACCAGGTCACTTTAGGGTAACAGGGTAAGGCTGTGTGTATGGGCTGTGGTCAGAAAAGGGTGCCCAGCTGAGAGGACAAGAGGGGCTGAAAGACATTCTGGGTTCTGCCCTCCCAGGTGTGCCCTATCCCTTGGGGCCCCTGGTCCACCCAGGGGGGCCACTTTCACACAAAACCTCATGGAGTATAGTGACCCAGGCTCCCTTTGGTTCTGGGGCTGCGATACTCCTTTACTTTTTCCTACGTGGCTACTATAATTGGGACATGAAGTTCTTAGATAAAGTTGTCTCATAATTAGCATTAACTGGCCATTCTAATACTATTGTGTATGTCTCCATTTTTTTGTGTGGTTTTATGAGCATTTGGTTTAGTAGGAGAAAAATGGTTAAGTCTGATTTACTTGACTTTTGGTAGAAAACAACTTCTCTGTTGCTTCTACTTTATTTTGGAGATATCAAAAGAAGCTAAATTCTTCAAATTACAAAAGGAAGACTAAGAAATAAGGTGGATTTCTCTAAGTCTTGCACTTATTTGAACCATTTAAAAAATCACCTTGAAAGTGAATATGTATGTTATATAAAAACAGACTACAGGACGTTAAAAGTACTCAAAGAATAAACCTTCCTAATGAGATTTTATAATTATATTTAAAACTTATTAGCAGTTCAATTCATGATATTATTTATAAACCCACGATTTTTAAAATGCTGTATTTTCCGCTTGCATTTTTTTCCCCAGGAGTTAAATAAAAGGCAGATATTGTGATTCTTGACTGTTTCCATAGACCTCCACAGGCGAACAAACAGAAACAATCCCAAAACAAGCAGTAGGTGGACTTTATAAAATATAAAGTCACTATGAATTAAAAACATCTCTTGTCATCATCTGCTTCTTGTTAGTTAGCATGGTCCGGCAGATGGCAAAAGAGAGTCCATCAACATGAGCTCAGAAATGGCCAGGGGTGGAGGACTGTCTCTCCACTTCCTGCTCCTAAGGAGCTGTCTTCACGTGACAGTCGGAGCGGCTGCCCCCAGACTGTCTCCCAATCTCACACCTGAATAGAGAATATAAGCTCTAAGAAACAGAGGACTGAGAGACTCTGGCTCCTCTTTCAGTTTCCCATGAGGCCTCCCTAAATAACCATTTTGGCCTAGATTCGGGCACGATCGTGGTAGGAATGCAGCTTACAGGAGTGTCCTCTCCTTCTGTTCTGTCTTCACCAAGGCAATTCCAACAGGACACCCTTCCTAATCCCTTCTCACATGAAAGTTCTGGACTCTTCACTGAAGGGACTCAGCTGTGGCCAGGGGATGTGAGACTGTGTTGGCAGCTTCCAATACAAATACCTTGTTAGACCAGGATTGCTCTTGGGAATACCTTTCAGAAGAAGGAAAGCTGGGCTTATAAACAATGGATAATCTCCCAAGGGATGGCTCAGTGATGGTGGGATGTCTCAGCACTTTTCACTGGTGGATATGTGGACTTATCATGGAAAAACCCAGGATTCTAGGCAAATATTAGCATATTTAAAACAATCGGATTCAGAGTGAAGAACGTGAAGTATCCTGTTTTCTCTCTTACTTTTGTCTTTTGATGTAGTATAATACAGACACAAAATCCGGAATCAGACTTAGCTCCAGAACTGTTAATCTCTAGAGTTTCTGCATTAATTCTGCGGAAGAAATGGGGAAGAGAACTCATACGGGGCATTTATTTCCTTCTAGGCGCTCAGCAGGATGTTTCATAGATGGGATTCCATTCAGTCTTCCAACAGTTCTGTGGACTGGGCATTTACTGTACTTGCCAGATAAAGAAACTGACGCTTAGAGATAAAATGTCCTTCCAATGTCACCCAGCTAGAAGCTAAGGGGATCAAGATTTGAGTTCACGTCCTAAGTGTGTGTGTGCCTGTGTGTGTCTGTGTGTGTGTGTGTGTACATGTGTATTTTACAATATGAGCCAACTGGACCAAAAGGATTTAAATGCCATCTAGTGATAATTTACAAACTGCAGACACAAGATCGCCAATGTCGTTTAGAGTAAATCCGAGGCATCGTTGGAAACTTCAACCCATTCACAAGATGCAAAATAATAAACTAAGTTCCTGTGTAATGAAGGAGACTGAATTTATCTCCCGGATTAATCTGTATATCAAAAGGTTTTATCCAGTCCCAGCAATTCACCAATCACACAAAAACCAAAATAACAAATAGCTTATTTTTCTCCAAAACAAAACAAAGACTAATAATTTTGAAGGGGTGTTCGATTTAATAAGCATGTTTGCTTTAAACTTAATAAACTGTTAGAACTTCCAGTATCTATTCAACTGTAATAGATACACAAGGCAAAACAATTACAGATGAGCAATCTACTAAAATCATTATCTATTGACCAAAAATTGTCATTATATTGGCATCATAACTTAGCTAGTTCAATTACACAGTACTGGGGGAAAAAGCAAAGGGAATGGAGTGAAAAAAGAGTTGTTGAGTTTGGCAAAATAAAACAGGAACTTCTCACTTAAATTTGAATTTCAGATAAACTATGGTATTTATCAGTATAATATATTCCCTGCAATACTGGGAACACCTTTATGCCAAAAACATCATAATTTATATAAAATGTATGTAATTCATATAAAATTCAAATGTAATTAAGTGTCCTATATTTTTATTTGGCAATCTTAAATGAGAGCAAATGGCATAAACAGTTTCCCTGAGTATGGAAGTATCATTTTGATCAAAGAAATAATAGCTACCATTTCCATAGCAATTATTTTGAAGCCCTTTATAAATGTTAATTCCGTTAATACTAAACACAATCCTATAAATTAGATACTGTTGCCACTACTTAAGAATTAAGAATATTGTAGCAATAACGAGTAGATTCAATCACCCACAGTCACCCAACTAGTTAGTGGCAAAGAAGGGGCCCAAAGGCAGACAGCTCTGCTGTTCAGTGTAACATCCTAACCATTTTGATATAGAGTCTCTGTGTCAAATACATCAGTGAAAAATCCCACAAGCTGCACACGATTGACAATTTTTAAACATACTATTCAACAAATTTTCAATATGCATAATTTATCGACTTTACGAAAGGTCTCCTTAACAGACTTTATGGTAAAATTAATATTGCCTCTTTGCTGAATATACTATTTCTCTTTAAATGGTACTTCAGAAGTTGGTAACACCTTATGGCATTGTAAGGAATATCTGTAATGGTGCTACAGATGCCAATGAAAATATCTCATTATTTAAACTTCATAGAGTTATATATGACATTTATATATATCTCTATATTATAGAGATGCATATACTAGAGATTTATACTATGTATATACATACATATACACACATACACATGGGGGGCTACCTCAGTAGGGCATTGGCCCATATACCAGAGGTGGTGGGTTCAAACCCAGCCCTGGCCAAACAAAACAAAACAAAACAAAAAACTGCACACATACACATGTATCTATATTTTTTCCTAGTCAAAAATACTTGAATTACAGATACCAAGACAGATCCTTTTTCTCATAGATTTAGATCTGACTCTGTGTATCTTTATTATATTTTTTCTATAGTTAAGAGAAAATAAAGATTTGTTGTTGAACTTATTCACTTCATATAAGCCTGGCTTTTTGGCATCTGCATAGGAGCACTGTGGTGTTTCATCCACCTGAGTATACCAGTACTCTACTCCTAATCTGCAATTAGAGTCATACTCAAGCAATGTACAATGCTACATATCTAAGCAAGTCCTGTTCAAATGGCTGCCTCTAAATGAATGTGTTTCAAGCCATCGACAAATCAATTCCACTTCTCTTGAACTTTACTTTGCACAAGAATCCAAGGATATTTATTCAAAAAGCGCATATTTCTATGCCCAACTCAGACCTAATATCATCTGAATCTCTGGGCATGGAATTTCAGAAGCTGCATTTTAGCCAGCCCATGTCAGCTGACTCTGAAGTCTCCAAACCACACTTTGAGAAAATGACTTTTACTCCAATATGCAAGACACAAGCAGCTGGTTGTGTGCTTTTTCCCACTGAGTTTTTTTATCACTGCTTTATTTTTAGAATTTTCCCCATTTCCCATTACAGAGCTTTGAGGCAGCTTGTAGACACACACACATACATGCACATATATAACATATACATCTCTCTCTATATATACAGAGTCACATTCTAAAGTACTCATAGGTCCATTATCTCATATTACAAATCCTCCCATATCATCTGTCACATGCCTAACAGATGGGTCCCGTGGTTTTCTTGAAGAACCATCAAATCCTACAGCTTTGGGGACTTAAACTCTTACATTCTGTGTGACACTGGAATGGTATTTTACTCCAGAACATCAGAAAAAAACAAAGGTTGAGTCTTTAGTAGAGGGTAGGATATTGGGAGAAGGGAGAAAGGCGACTCCAAGTTTAATTCAATTGTTTTTCAATTATCCTTGTTGTTATTTTATTAATTTTCCTTAAATATGCTTAATCATATTTGGTTTTCCAATTATACTACACATATAATGGACATAATAACTATATAGAATTCCACAATGATAATTAATACAACCTTGAAAGCAATCACTATAAAATTGTATTCCATATTTTATTTTAAAAGTGTAGAGCATGGTATCATAAAAATAGAAAGTACTTAATCACAGTTATAGATAAATATCATATCTATTTTTCTCTTATATTGGATGATCTTGTACAAAAAGCTTTTGATCAATTTTTAGTAGCATAAAAAATAGTGCAAAGTGGCCCATGAACTCATTCCAGTGAATGAAAGTACACCCACACCCCTCTCCTTTAAAGTTTTCTGATTCCAAAGACACCAAGCTAGCGGGAGAGAAAGTGTACAGGATAACAGGAATCTTAGTCTTCAAAGAGTCGATATAGTTTGACTTGCTAAGTGAGAGGAACCTATATGGAAAAAAGTCATGATGCTTTCAGGGCCCAGTTCCTGTTACTCAAGTCCAAAATGCTATAACACGTCGTTTACTGCTTATGTTTAGTGGCCCATTTTAATGTAAAATGGTGACTACCCTAAGAGAGATTCTACATTAAAGTTTAATGCATGCCAGTTACAAAAGCAAGCCCTTCAGCGGAACAATGAGAGACTTTTACACCATGAACACAGAAAAGACCAAGCCACAGTGAAGGAACATTTGCAAAAGCACAAACTACAAACTACTATATAAACTCTTTATAAAGAGAAGTTTCAGTGTTGATCCCCTGTCATTTTGAGAGAGAGAAAAGCAGAGTTTTAAGAAAAGTTATCAAATGTATTTCGAGAAATGAGAAATTTTTGTCACTTGTAACAAATAAGTATCTGTGTACTGTTGTTAACTTCTCTAGTTAAATCCCTAATCCTAGGAAGTGTTTCTCAGCAAATCAAACTGTTTACAGGTTACTTTCCTTGCTCAGAGGAGTCAATGTAACCACTCATTTTATTCATAGTAAGAATGGACTGTCCTCAGGTACAGGTCCACGTGGGCTAACTTTAGCTTATGTGTAGGAAGCCTACTGAAGATGAAATGAAACAACGGTTGAAACCCAGTTATCCAATTTTAGGTGCTTGGCTTGCACGTAAATACAGAACTGATGAAACTTTTTGTGATACTGAGTAGGAACAGAGGAAGTCATGAGAACTGGAAACCAGCTTTTCAAATACACATATTTTGCATATATTTTGCTGTAACTGGAATAAACAGGTTGATGGAAAAAAAAAGTCTTCTAAGGTCAGACCCCACTCGATATGATGTCAGACACAAACCACTGTGAAAAAATGGCACTCAGTGGAAAAGGGAGAAACTGGATTTTTAGATAAAGTTTTAACAGAACTCAAGTCCTGTCATTTACAGTGTCTGCAAGTTGTCTTTTCATGTTTTGATACAGAGTGCTTTACACAAATAATGATATGTACTCAGGTTATTATAAGAATACAGTGAAAATCGCTATTAGAAAAGCCCCTTGAAAACAACAAAGGGCTATAGAAATGCAATTTAATTAATATATTTCAAAGTGATTCCTGAGGATATTAAGGTAGTTATTTTTTTTAAAGCACTCCATTATCAAATAAGGTTGAATATAACCCAGTCCCCCTAAAAGTTAAATCTCTTTTCTACAGGATTCTTAAGAGTCTTTTTGATTTTAATATGCATGTGAATTATTAAGAACATAAAGGAGGATGCAGAATTTAGCAAATACACTTCAGCGCAGAACCAGTTCTTTCTGAACCCCTTAAGGAAGGGATGTTGTTCAGGGTACATTTTAAGAAATGCTGATAAAATTTATCATCTAGAGAAAAAGACAGCCTAATTTGTTTTAAAGTACTAAATTTCTAGGATGAAAGAATAATACATGTTATCTTAATTTTACCAGTTTACAAAAAAGACAAGGAAGAGAGGACTGTTTTGAAGACTCTGGGTCTGTATTAGGAGAACCCAAATCTGGCAGGGGAACCATCTGATGAAAAGATATATCAGGAAAAATGGACATTGTGAGTGCCAGGATAGCAGCCTTGGAGTCACAGTGATGACCAGGAACCAAGAAGGCTGGGATTGGTGGAGCAGCTAAGCTGGAGGTGGGCAAGCTGGACCCGAGTGCCCAGAAGCAAGGTGGCCCATGAAGAGTCAGAGAAGTTTCTGAAACTCCAACAGAGCTGAGACTGGGTTGAGAACAGCCAGTGAACCTTCAGAGGGCAGGCTGCAGCTGGAATGGAAAGCCAGGGAGTAGGAAAACAAGCAAGGGGCTCCCAGGAACGCCTGGGGAGGAGAGGGCAGGGGAGGAGTCAACACACAGCAGGACTTGCAGGAAGCAGAGGGCAGGTCAAAGGAGGGAGCAGCATCCAGAATTTTTGACTGACTCCAGGCAAGTCACCTAACAATGAATTAAAATGTCAGAACTCTAAGGGGCCTTGACACTGAGGTCATAATCAGTCCTAGCCAAAAACGCAGATCTAGTTTTCTCCTCAGATACAAATTAATTTCAGATGATGATTACCTGGAAGCTGTAGGAGGACAGATAGGTCCTTAGCTATATCTTAAAGAATCCCAGAGAAGCATCTGATCGGGGTTAATACAGAAAAAGCATAGCTAGGTGGACTTAATGCTTTCTAAGAGAAACACCATGCTAGTTAACTATAATGGCAGCATGAAACAAAGACAGCAGAGATTTAAAAGTCAATTCACTGAGGCACGTTTCCCTACAGAAATGCTAATTTTATTAATGGAAGAGAAAATGATGCAATATTTGCTATACATATATATATTTATATGATATATATGATATATATTGATAGTAGCTAGCAAATAAAATACTTCAAAGATGAGACATATCTGTATTCATGAATGTAAACAAAAACTGAATTACCTACCCATTATAGCACAGCTGGCTTTGAAGAAATATTACAAAGGTCTGCCAGACAAACCAGAGCACCTGAACCAGGTGAGCTTATCTCTGCCCAAGTCTGTGGGATAGAGCAGCTCTCCCTAAAATATGATGTATACACAACACAAGTATTAAAATTCCCATTCCTATTTCCTCTGTGTTTTAAACAAAAAACAGTAATTACATTTTCTAGATTTTGGTGTGTGCACGTGTATGTATTTGACGTTCAGTAACTCCGGAAGAAATAGACAATGTTTATGATGTGGAACCACAAATTTAGAGCGGGAGCAGGAGCTATGGAAATACCATGAACCCTCATTCTGCTTCCTCGGGTCCTAGTGGTCCCTCCATACTCGAAAGTCTCTCCTTCAACTATTTAGTAAATAAATTGTCCAGAGGGCAAGCAAAGTTAATGGCTTTAAAGGAGGTGTGAATTTTAAGGGCTAACATACTACCTTTTAAAAATCTGACAAGGACTAAATTAAATAAGGCCTATTCATTTGAAAGCTTAAAATCAACTGCTTTCTTACACATTTCCACAAAATTAGTATTGAAATGAAGCTCCGTAGGGTTAGAAGCAATTCTGACAAAGGTCGACATGAAAACGCTCAGTCTAACAACTCTATTAATTCTACTAACTCAGTGGAAATACTACACACACTAACGCAAATTAGCAAATGTCTCGTGAAATAGACCAAAGGCCATTTCCTAGGTGACACTGTGACATTTTCCTTCTTGTTAGTCATTTATATTATGTTATCCTTTATGAAACCTGAAATCCTTTGAATAATGGTAAATTTAATTACAGATAGTAAATAATCCTATTTCTACAGTCACCACCAATAAGGCAATGAATATAGATACACTGTATTCAGTATAAGGGAATTTGTGATGTTTTAATTAAAATTCTTTTAATTATACCAGTTCATTCTTATAGCACTTCTTGTACAGCTCCAGGTACAACACTAAATCAATAAGTGTATTTCTTCACAATTTAGAAGATTATCATTACGAGTACCCTTGCTCCTGAGAGAATGTTATTAAACATGTCAATTTCAATCAGTTTGTTTAATCTGAGCATAAATTAAATGGGAATTTACTTTTTTTGTTGAAAGCCAGTGATAATGGACATAAAAACACATAATTCTAGTAGAAATATAGTTATAGTAGAGAAGACTGGCAAAATATCATAGTACTTAGTTTAAATTATTGATATTATTGCTACTTTTAAGTAAAGGAAAAAATCTGATGATACATAAAGACATTACAAATTTTTTTTTTGTTTTCCAAGGCTAATTTATATAATGTATTAATGTTACCCACAGTTTGCAACTAACAACGCACTAATTTACATTTCATTTTTTTTCCATTTTGGAGGAAGGGAAGACTATGTATGCAAAAGTTCACTGCTGATTATAACTGGTGATGTCAAACTGTACTCTCCTAAGTTTACACAATCCGCCAAAAGGAAATAAAGGATCGCTCCCTTGTTGAGTTTATACCCTGTGCTTCCTCTGTCCTGCTACTTGTTTCATTCAATCCACTTTAAATTGTACACAATTTCTTCCTCATTTGTTTAGAAAATAACCACAGAAGCTAAGAATCTGATCAAAACAAAACAAAGCAAAAACAACAAAACAAACATACAAACCAAGTAGATTTAATATGAGTTAAAGTCTATTCTGAGCATGTGTGAGTCATGTCCTACCTGGGAATCAGGATCAAATGTAAGTAAGGCTTTTTTGAAAGGCAGAAACTGCATTTTAACTTCTGGGAGATTTGGAAATTATTATAATGGGTTTTTTTGCTTAAAATTTTGATTAAATTTTCAACTTTTGGAAAACATCATACACATCAGAGTAACAGAACAGCATTCTTGCAAAGCTCTGAGAAATCTTTCTCATTTAGAATGACCTATGGGCCTAAGACACTCTTGCTATGTTCATAGAGGAATAGCACAATCATTTTATGATTAATAATAACTCAAGAAAGCTAATCAATTAGGTATAATTGCTTCTAAAAAATAACATAAGAACATTTACTTGAGAAGTTTCCAACACGTTGATCTTATAGGAGAGAATGGAAGAAACCCTGGAGTAATAATAAGAATAAAATGTTAAGGAGATATTTGAATACAGGAATTCCTTGAAGGACATTTATCCTTTAAGTACAGTAAAATGAAGCACAAGGGTATTTTTTTCAGCTACATTTACTATAATTGTATTTCCAGATATGATCTGATTTAAGTTTTAGAAAAATTTATTAAGTAAAAGTAAAATTTTCTTTATCAAAGGGTCATGTTTTTTGATCATATTAAGGTTTCTTAAAAATTACAAGCAAGAGATTGATCATGAAGAAAGGGACTTTAAGTAAAAAATATGGCTTCTTTTCTGGAGTTATTGCTCAGAACTGATGTATTCTTGTTAAAAATATAACCAAAATTTATAAGTTAAGAAACCTCCGTGTTTATAAATTCTGAAGCCTCCCAGTTTATAAATAAATTCAGAGTAAAAATTGACCTGTGTATCACCTCTATATTAACAACTTAAAACCAAAGTCACTCTATACATAGTTATTTCTAAAAATGTTAAGCTTATATTCAACAAAAACCCTAACAAGAATAGTAATGTACAGTCGAGCAGACTGTATTCTCTGGATTTTGGAGCTTTTTTTGCATGATGTCAGAAAGAAAAAAAATAAGAAGAAAGATGTCAATTTACTTTGCCTTGGAGGTTCCGATTATATTTTGACACAATAAAAACTAGGTATATATTAGAAGAACTGGTCCTGGAATGGGCAGAAAATTCATCATCAACAAAGTAAACCAATTTTGACATGCATATGACTTGTAGAAGACAGCTGAGAACCCATCTTAAAGTGATGAAAGGTGGTTTACACTAAAAAATAACACCAAGATTCATGGGAAAATATTTGTTTTATTTTTATCTTTCTAAAAAAACTTGTCATTGGCAATCCCTTTACAAGTATATTTCTGCGACCTACCACCCTGTCTGAGCTACTTGTAGCATATAAAATATTTTGCCTTACTTTGCAAGGCATTATGAATCATAAATAATGTTAGCTATGCCCGGTTAATCTGAGATATGACTGAAATATTATGAAAATTGAGTTTCTTTGACATAGATTTTAGATTTCTTCTTAAAATTTTATAAAAAAATTTGAGACTATGTTAACAGTTGACTTCTTAAACTGGGGATTACATTTATATTTGTATTGGCTCAAACTTACACAATTTGAACTGTTCTCTGAGCTTATCATTTATTCATTCATTCAACAAATCTTCACAGAATGCCAACCATATGTCAGATATTGTGACAAGTATTTGGTTATGTGCTGGGCAATAATTTAAGAAATTCAACAAGACAGGTGTGGTCCCAGCCCTCACGAAGCAAATTCCAATATAGCATAATAATGTTACCGGGACAGGACACAGTAGGACCTAGGGGGGAACTAGAGTCAGACTCAAGTGGGATCCAGCTGGCAGCAACGCCTTCCCACAGAAAGCTGTGTCTAAACTGCTCCCAAAGGGTAAAGGAGAGGAGGTTGAGAAGGTGGGGAGAGGTCTCTGTCCATTCTCTTCCTTTAAGAAGAGGACATTGGTAAAGAAATGGGAACGGGAGATAGTGTTTGGTTTGAGAAACAAGCACATTTAGAAAAGCCTGGTAAGAGATGAAATGGGGCTAATTCCTTTTACACTACATTAATGGGTCTGCATTTTCTCCTGAAACCGAGAGGGGGGAACTGATGGATTTTAAACAAGGGAGTAAGAGAATCACATTTGTGTTTCAGGACACATACACACACACACACACACACCGTGCATTGCTTCTTATGGAATAGATTTTTATGGAAGTGACAATGGGGAGGGGCAAAGTAAAATGATTTTCTGGTCCTTGGATGCATGTTTTAGGGGTTGAGGTCACCAGTACGTGCTAAGTCAGTGAATAGGAGTATGTGGGGTTGGTGAGAGAGACATTAGCAGGAAGACAAGAGGGGGAAGAAAGGCAGACTAGACCGGAGATCAGCTGGGACGAGAGAGGAGCACGGTCTGGTGGTCACCTACAGCAAACAAAGGAATGCTTTAAGCAAGAGAGGCAATAAAGTCTTGAGAATAAACCAGAGCCTTGCACACTCACGTGCCATCACTCCAATTGTACAGAGAGCATCATAGGCCCATCACAAAAACATTTGTTAAATAAGGATTAGATTTCGTAAGCACTGCCACACAGAGGGCAAAGACACCAGGTCAGGGCTGGGATGATATGCAAAATAACACACACCCTCTACCTTCCCTGAGTTTACACAGCAGGAATAGGAAAAAGACACATAGTTACCTATAATGCAGGGCAGTAATGAAAGAACTCAATAAAGTTTCAACTCAACAAATACCCAAGGACTAAGGACAAGCAAGGCCAAATGACGAGAGGACTGACAAGGGACTGTAGCAAATTCCAGGTGACCCGTTAAGAAGTTTCAGATTTGGCCAATCTAGTTTTCCATTTGAATGTTTCCATGATTTGCGGGAATAAAATGAATTACCACAGTTTCTGAACTTACGAATACAGCATAGATATAACGAAAGTAGAACTCTTTCAAATCAAGTGACTTCACTGTGGCATCCAGCTGTCTTCCGTTTCTTTACCACAGAAGACATTAACAAGTCTGTGCCTACTTAAAAGTACTCCACAAAAAGGTGAATTTCGTGAAGACTGCATTAAAGAGCACCGACGTTCACCTGACTTCATTTGCCAGTGATAAACAGCTCTGCAGTAGCTACGGTTGCCCCTGTGACCAAGCTCTGTTAAGAAAACATAATCGAACAGCTCCATTGCTTAGCAACCACAGGTAAAGAGCCAATGTGTCTTGAGTCGTGATTCTGTGAGAACGATACACAGGTCCGTGGCATGGTTTCGATGCCCTTTAAATTCCCCTGTTGTGCTTTCAAAAGCAATATTCAGACAAAGCATGAGAACAGATGAGCGTTAAGATGCAAATACCCTCCCCGTTGATCAGTCGACACATATGTGCACAGTGTGATTTGGTCAGCATCAACCCGCTGGCAGCATCTATACATTAACACTGGAGTAATGGACATGGCTGTATATGGAATCTCTGTTTTATCAATTTAGTTAAACCAAACACAAAGTCACATTTAGATTACTGTGCAGGTAATGATCCCACTTTCACCTAACCAAGGAGGAGCAGTGGGTGGTGAAATAGTGGTGGAAAATTTTACCTGTAACCATTGCGACTGGTCGTTGTGGCCAGAGGTCCAGGCGTTCACTTTGCCTTGCTTGTCCAGCCGGGCTTTCCTTGGTTCCCAAGTGAACATATCCATATTGAGGGTTCTGAAGATGCTGGAGGCAGTGATCTGATAGTCTTGTATATGTCCTGATTTCATACCCAGAGGCTCGGAACAGCCTGGAAGAAATGAGAAGAGTCTCATAAGAAAAATAATTTCTCACTCTGGAATTCCTCCATGTTCATTTTCAATAGGTAAGAGAAGATTAAACGTAATACTTGTTTATTCCCCCAAAGAGAGAGCATCTAAATTAAAAAAAAAAAAAGGGCTATAATCAGAAATAAGTCTGAAACAAAATCGAAAAATGAGATAGTCAATTCAGGCTATTTTGTCGGAATATATTTTGGAGAAATTGAAAACAAGACAGACAATTTAAACTAGTTTTCTGTGATAGATGATTTCGCAAAATGAAAACAATCCTGAAATGCTCTCTCCTGTCTCATTACTGGAAGCCTCATGACTGTTCCATAGGTTCCTGCAGTTTCATTGTGTCTCTAAAAATGGGACATGTTCTCACAAAGTATATTTGCTTTTCTTTTATTTGTTTTCATCATACTGCAAATGAAAATTCTCTAGGTATAATGTCATTTTCACAAACTGCTCACTATTCTATTCTAAACTGGACAGTATTTTGTTTTTTGAGAAATATGTTAATCTTCAGCACTGGTTCCTACAGCACCCTCACGCCTTCTTCTGGAAGGCAGGAAGCTAATATATACTCAGTGTAAACCAGGAGCCAGGCATTCGGGAGATAGAAGAAAATACGCACATTCCGCCCAAATCATTATCAGATAAAACTTTCAGGAAATTCTTACATTCCAATCATACTCAGTAACGTTTAAAATTCAGATATTTCAAGACAATTCCCAAATCTACCACATATATTTTCAAGTTTAATGTGGTGTAATGTTTGGGTTCCCCTGTCCTTGGAATACCATGCACATGCGTGTGCCTGTGTACACACAACTTCCCAACTGTGTTGTAATTTCACTTGCACAGTTGACAACAGGCAGCATGATTCTATTATGTCAGGCCAGTGCCCGAGTCTTGTTTCCTTCTGGCCAAGTTATTCACAAGGTAAGTTTGATCATCGAGGAAGCAAAGAGAAATACGGAGGACTTTACCCAGCATCTTCCCCCACGCTTTCCTGGTTTCCTGCTCCAGCTGTGTAGTCTTGCAGCTGTTATTTAAGCATTTTGTGTCTCAATATTTCCTTTTGCAGTATGGTAATAATAATAGAAACTACCTCAAAGAAGGGTTCTAAAAAATTAGTTAATAAACTGCTAAACTACTTTGAACCAATGCTGGCACACAGCTAGCGTTTAGTAAGTGTTAGTTCCTTTTTTTAATAGAAGGAAGGAAGGGAGGGAGGGAGGGAGGGAGGGAAAGAAAAAAGGGAGGAAAGGAGGTAGGAAGGGAAAGAAAGGAGGAAAGGAGTTAGCTATTTTTGGTAAAACTCATTCCAATATATAGTTATAGCCCCCCAATATTAGCGTATCAGTGAGTACTAGAGAGAAGCTGATGACACGTGCACTCTCTAAAACGAGCCTTTTAAATCTCAGCTCTAAAAGAGGTGGGTAGAACTCTTTATTGACAAATAATTTTTTTTTTTGCAGGCTTCATTTTTTTGGACAGGGCCAGGTTTGAACCTACCACCTCCAGTATATGGGGCTGGCGTCCTACTCCTTTGAGCCACAGGCGCCTCCGGGCAAATGATTCTTAACTAGATTAACTGCTTTCTATTGGCCTGTCTAGCTCACTTCTTTTTACTTGAGGCTACCGTATGTCTGTTGTTACTGCCACCTTCCAGGAACTGCCACTACCCTATGCAAACACAAGAAAATGACAGGGAGGATCTGTGGCTCAGTGAGTAGAGCGCCGGCTTCACATGCTGAAGGTGGCAGGTTCAAACCCAGCCCGG
Source organism: Otolemur garnettii (assembly GCF_000181295.1). NCBI lineage: Eukaryota > Metazoa > Chordata > Mammalia > Primates > Galagidae > Otolemur > Otolemur garnettii. The sequence continues at coordinate 17,857,825 of NW_003852412.1, forward strand.
GCCAAACTGCAACAAAAACATAGCCAGGTGTTGTGGCGGGTGCCTGCAGTCCCAACTACTCAGGAGGCTGAGGCAGAGAATGGCTGTGGAGGTTGCTGTGAGCTGTGACACTATGGCACTACCGAGGGCGACAAAGTGAGACATTCTCTAATAATGAATAAATAAATAAATAAAACAAGTGAGTTTGGCACAGGAGACATATATTTGAAACCCCATGATAAAAATGGCTCTAAAACCTAAAATGCCAGTTCTGAGTAAGAAAAATGTCATAACAATTCTCCAAGATTCTAGGAAGTCTAGTAGCCATAATGGCTCACTGTATCTTCAGACAGTTCCAGAAGAGCGTGCATCCTCTGCATTATAAACCTAGGACTTGTTCTTTTATCCCCATCCCCAATTCCACCTCCCTCTCCCTTTCCCCTACCAAGTCTTTGTAAAAGTTTGTTTACAAAGAAAAACTTTGCTTACAAGAGAAAAGGCAAAGTAGTTGTTTTCTCCTTTTGTGATATAACGTATCTCCTTTTGTGATATACTGGAGTGTCTTTACTTTGATCATTTCTGCTTACCCATAAAGTTAATTTCATATCCATTCTGTTGTCTATTACTTGGCACAGAAGTAGTTCAAAATAATTACATAGCTGTTCAAAGAATGAATGGGTCTTCATCCTCTAATTATCATCATAATCTATTTCATTCCTAGCATCTTAAGTCATATCTCTTTCAGAGAATTTAGGAGATGATCTTTTCAAGCGTCTGGGAAAAGATTAATTGCTGATCTTCTAGGCAGGCTTGAAGATCTTATCACAGTTGATAGCACACAATAAGGCAACCTTGGGCTTTCCAGTGTTGCCCTGGATTGTGGAAAATAGTCTAGTAGGTTACATTCGCATTTAATTCCAAGTGTTCCAGGTGGCCTCTCTGCCACTGTGCCTCATGCTACACTTTTTCCTCTTCATCTCTATGACTTCACAAATATAAATTAACTCTTTCACAGTACGGACAGCACCTGGGCAGAATGAAGTTTTGATGAAATCGGTATCTAGTGAAATGCTCCAGCTTTTAAAAGCATCCAGGGAGAGACAGCGCTGTCTACGTGCAAGTTCAAAATCAATTTGTGGTTTTAGGAGACGGGGTGCTACTTCTTTTTGAGAAACTAAAATCTGTAAAGTGTCAGGTGTAGCCTCTTGACAAACTGGGAAGTAAAATCTACTCTCACCTTAGGGGTGTAGCTATGCTGGGTATGAAGGACTGATCTTCGTGAATCAAACCACTGGAAAATTGCAGAAGGTGATGGTAAGCAACTAAAACCACGCGGCTCGCAGCAGACCCTGTCAGACCGGGGCTCCCTCTTGATTGCTTTATGATGAATGGCTTAGAGACGGACCCTGGCCTGTGGTGATATACTGATGTGTAACACAAACACTGTATGGCAAGAATTCTGCCAAGATTTACTGGCAGCCAACAGGACAGTCTGAATTACCAAAATTAGGGAAAGAATCTCTCTGAGGATAATTAATGGTACTAGTTATCATTAGTAGTAGTTAATAGTAACTACTATTAATTAATGGATAATTAATGGCAAACCACATGTTGGTTGCTTCAAACCAAAACAAAAACAAAAACACGGAATATAAAAGTGTGATTCTTAAAATAGGTTCACTTGTTTGGTCAAATGACTCTAATTACTTTAAATGTTATGGGCTTATTAAAAATGGTTATTCTTCATAATAACTTTTATTTGAGGGACTTTAACTTAAGGGCAAGCTCTTGAAATAAATCAAAGTCCCACAAGTTATCTCTTTGAAGGGACTTGTCCTCCTATTCTCAACTAACTGGCATTGTTTTAAGTTTGGTAAAGGTTTTTCCCCCACTTCAAGTGAAAAGGCTGGTGTAACTCCACTTTAGAACTCAAGCCCATAACAGGAAAAATCACAGCAACACCCCCATCTGGCCAAGGTCAATCAGCCCAGACCGAGCTAGTCTATCAGAAGTGAACAGGCAACCCTCCTCTGAAAAGTCCCTAACTGTAGACCCGCCCTATAGCACCTCTGGCATATCAGGTGGGGCCAAGCATCCCTGGACAACAGCTCAGCCAATGGCAACCCCTCCTGACACAATGCCAGATGAAATTCCTCTATATTCTTTAAAAACCTCCCCTTGCTTCATTTCAGGGTCGCCCCTTCGCAGCTACGCTGTTGAGTGGAGTAACCCAAGCATATGCTTGAAAAAAGACACTCCTTTGCTTTTACATGTGTGTCTCTCAGTGGCGCTTTCGATCCCAACACAAGATTATGCTAAAAAGTGGAACAATGCATGAACTGTGCGTTTTCTTATTTAAACAAAATAATTTCAGCAGCAAAGATAGTAAATTTTGATGCCAGAATTATAAGAACCGCCACCAAAAATAAAACAGAGTGAAATTCCTCCACCCAATTTTCCATGTACTTTAGAACCTAATTAAATTGACATGGTACCAATACAAAATCCACATGCTGAGTCCTCATCTTTAAATCTCGTATTGATATTCCTGGGGGAGGAGAATATTTAACTCTAGTTCTTTGATAAATTATTCTTGAGCTGGCTAATCACTATTTATACAGTAAGCAGGGTGCTAGGTAAGAATGATCTAAGAATGAATTTGCAGTAGCAATCTTGGTATTGAAGTCTTGTCCGCTTGAGAGTAATCATACATATACATATACATATTTCATACAATCTAAATAAATAATTTAATAAAAATAAAAAAAATTGGCTCGGTGCCTGTAGCTCAACCGGCTAAGGCGCCAGCCACATACACCTAAGGTGGTGGGTTCAAATTCAGCCTGGACCTGCCAAACAACAATGACAGCTGCAACCAAAAAATGGCCAGGCATTGTGGCGGGCGCCTGTGGTCCCAGCTACTTGGGAGGCGGAGGCAGGAGACTCGCTTGAGCCCAGGAGTTGGAGGTTGCTGTGAGCTGTAATGCCACGGCACTCTACCCAGGGGGACAGCTTGAGGCTCTGTCTCCAAAAAAAAAAAAAAATAAATAAATAAAAAATAATAAATAAATAAATAAATAAATTCTTTCTTTGGAAGAAAGAAAAAAGTTCTTTTTTCCAAATTCTTATGGTAGACGGACGAAGATGAAGCTTACTCTTCTGTCCCATTCACGCTAACTTTGACTGCAATTTATGAGGTCAGGCAGACTCCAGTTTTTACTGAACTTTTGTCACAAAACATAAATCATAGTTACTACCCAAACCAATAAGACACATTTAAAATTGATCTGGGGTTTCCTTTGAGAATTCCTTGCACTTTCATTGACCACTTTGTAAACTCCATTACTATTTCTATATTAAATTTGCCCTGCAACATGTTTTAGTACTTGTTGATCCTACACATACACACTGGCTCTCAGTGAACCATGTTGTAGATATACTGTAAGAGAAATAAATGTCTAAGCATGGCTTTTGCAGGGTAGAGCAGGCTACGCACTGATACACTTTTTTTTTTTTGCAGTTTTTGGCCGGGGCTGGGTTTGAACCCACCACCTCCAGCACATGGGGCAGGTGCCCCACTCCTTTGAGCCACAGGCACTACCCCACTTTTTTTTTTTTTAAATTGAGACAGACTTTCAGTTTTGTCACCCTCAGTACAGTGCTGTGGTGTCATAGCTCACAGCAACCTCAAACTCTTGGGCTTAAGTGATTTTCTTGCCTCAGCCTCCCCAGTAGCTAGTACAGGTGCCTGCCGCAATGCCCAGCTATTTTTTGTTTTTAGCAGGGCTGGAAGGGTTCGACCCCACCAGTCCTGGAGCATGTGGCTGACACCACAACCACTCAGCTATGGCACCCAATCATAGACTTTTAAAAAGAGACTACAGAAATAGGTAATATGAGGCTCACCCGAGAGTTCACAGCCAAGAAGTTCCATTCGCAAAGTGCAGTGCCTTCGGCAAACCTGTGGATAGAGTCTCACGTACTGAGCTTTTATGGGGGGTGTGAAAGAGTTAGCATACGGCGTGTTGTTGTCGACATTTCCACGGAACACCTGTGTAAAGGCAGAATACAGAGTTTTAAATTATTAACTGCAGCAGCTTCCTTATCTATTTTTTATACGTTGACCCTATTCCTTACCCAAAATAATCCTTCGAAGACTGGATTAAATAATTTGAAAGTAGGGAGCATTTCGAAAGCACACTGCCATCAGCAGTGGATATAAAACCCATACATAAAATCCTAATTAAAGCCATAAACCACTGTGGCCTGTGGCATTAATCCATACTCCACTGTGATGGCTTTGTCAATTTTAAGACCAGTCCTTCAGAGTGGTTCTCTCTTTTCTTGAGAAATAGGCACCTTAAATCCTTCTCTTAATCTCAATCTTTCTGTTCATTTTGCTACTTAGTACTTAAACTTTTTCAGGTAGGAAATAGTCTTCACTAGTGTTTCTGACCACTCAGTCTCCCTAACGCTACAATCAGATACATGATGCTTTAGGGTTTGACTCATCAAGATTACATCTTCATTAATCAGGCCCAGATCACGGGATAAGAGACTGATCGTTCTCATTCTCTGTCTCTGTTTATATAAATAGAGAGAATATATATTTCTGGTGAAGAATTATGTTTCCCTCTAAAATCAAGAACTAAAATGTGTCATTTTTTTTGTTCCATTAAACCTATTTATTTTGCCTTTAATGTAAACCTGGATAATTTAAAAACTTTACTTAAATTCATTTACAAGAGCAATTAATAAATTTTGTGTGCAATTTATTAGGACCTACTATAATGTTTGGTCTTAAAAGGAATGACCTGCCTTCCTGATATTTTAAAAGTTGAACTTTTTGAGGAAGAATTAATAAATGAATTGGGAAAAAAGGAAATGAAATATTAAATATTATATGCACTTCATCTAAAATATTTTATTCTGCTAAATTAATTTTTTTCCAATATGAAGCCTATATATATATATCTTTTCTATAATTTGGTGCCTTTCCTGCTTTTAAAACAATAGTTTTGGCCAGTAGTTATCTGATGAAGAAAAGTGCCAAACTATAAAAGTGGTGGAAATAAAATTGAAAGCAGACTATTGTTAAAATAAAGCTCAACTGCTGTATGAGATTATGCTAACTTTGTCACAAAGTATTTGTAGAGCCACCAATTAAAATCTGAGAAAACTTAAATGTCAGCCACTGTAAATCTGTAACTTGGAAAACGTCCTACTCCCTTCTCCCTGCTAGCCCAATTAAAAATGAAAAGTATCAGAAATTATCTTCAATATAAGGCTTCTCTTGAAGACTCTGTTGTCCCTTGATAATCAATGGTTTTGTGTTTGAATTCAGTGGGGTAAGTCGGTCTTACCATGTCTTCACTGGTGCCTTTGACTTTGTACATTGCCCAAGTCTTCCCATCATTACTGTAGGCGATTTTGTAGGATTTTATATACTCCGGGCTTCCAATCCTCTTGGCTCCTTGGGTAATCACACCAGTAACTCTCATTTTTCTTTGCAAATTTATCTGAAGCAACAAGGCATAATCAACAATAACCTCACTGTTTTAAGATAATACTTACAGTGCTTATTTTTGAAATAGAACACTTGTATTTATTAGTTTAAATTAAAAATAATATGAAAAGCTAATGATTTTCTCGTACTTTTTGTAGGTTAATGGTATTTAAAACAGGCATATATTAAGTTTAACTTCAAAATCTCTTTCTATAATAGAATGATTTTTTAAAAGTAAAACAATATTCATGAACAGGCTTTGAGAAAAGCAATGCGTCCCCAAAATATAAGTACAGAAAACATCTAATTGCTTGATATGCAAATTTGACTTAGTAAACTGAAAGATGGGAATAGTCTCTTGTGAAAATAACCTCAGTGTCATTAGTATGAAACCCTAATGTCAACATAACTGTCAACGTGTCTAAGCTAATTTAAGGTTCTAGAAATTTCCATTTAAAATAAAACATGAAAAATCTGAGATCTTTGATTATCTGAATAAAAAAGTAAAGATAACAATGATGTCAAATATAATAACAAATGTATCTATAGTTCCTGGACCTTTATACTGCATTCTCTGAGCATTTGTTTCTCACTAAATAGGTGCTTTCTCTTCATTTTACCATCTAGAAACTTTCTAACTGGTATTTTTGCTCCACAGTCCCCCACCCCCAATTCCAAATCACTTTGCAAAAGTCTGCTGCAGGAGCTGTAGACATTTAAATATTTTAAATATTTTTATAACTAAAGAAATATTTTTGATACATAATAATTAAATACTACAATGTATATATAATTACTCACATGTGGCATGGTAAACATGAAAATTTGCTCCCTTTGTTATAAAATGCCTTTATGCTATCTATAAAATCTTAAGGTTAGTAGAAAGGCATAACAAATTGCTATAAAATGCGCTTCTCCACCAATACAAATCAGCAAATTTAAATGCATCATAAGGTAATATTAAGTTAATAATTCACAGACTCTTTTGCAGAGAAAACCAGAAAACCTTCAGATTCAAGTATGTGATTTGAGCTTTCAGTCCAGGATGAGGCTCTGAGAGTTAACCTGTGAAGGGGCAGACAATGTGCCTCAGGAAATCAACCACTCTATTATCAGTTTCTGAGTTTGCCAAAGTCTCTTCTTCCTGCTCTGAACACCATGAGGTCTCTCCCCAAGGGCTGCTCACAAGGCAATTCTAGGTCTTTTTCATGTATAAAGAAACCCCGGGTTTGATGAATTAAAGAATTTGGGTGGGTAGGCCTCAGCATTTTAACTGGTGAGCATGTCCCCTTTCACCCTTCGAACGCATACTTTAAACATAATATATTTCTTAAAAAATTCTGGCCAATGGTTCCTTTCTTTTTTTCCTCTAAGAACAGTGCATGGATTGACTCAACTAGCCAATTCTGCTTTTATAATTTCAATGCCCAGACATCAAAATAATTACCGTCAAGAACACATTTTAAGTCCCATTCAAACTTGGAGGCTCAAAAAGAGATCATCCCTATGAATGTAAATTTTACTCATTATTCTTAATATTCATCTCCATTAGTCCTCTCTCTAAGGATTGATTTGGGAGTAGTAACTGTGCAATTTGGCACAGGGAATTTCTGAAAGACACTTCACATAGTATGTTAGGTAAATTAGCATATCGCTAGAGAAGCGCCAAAGTCTTCCAGTATCCTATGTATGATAGTTTTTCTTTTTTTTAATCTGAGACCCTTCATAGCCTCGACCTTCCCAGTAGACACAGTGTAGATGGTGGACCTTGAATCATGTTTTCCCATATTTTGGTGGCCAACTTTCACATTTGCCATTTCTGAGCCCCCCTTTCTTTTCTCAACTGTCTTTTATCCTGTTTCAATTATCTTGTTTATTCCTTTTGGAGATGGCCGAATTATCTCTGCTAGAGTTTCGACTGATGAGCTATACAATAATTTTCTAATAATTGTAGACGCATAAAGTATCAAAAAAAATCCAAGTTCATGTTTTTCTCAAGTCATTAGAAATGGTGTTTAAGCAGATTTCTATCTGCTCTAATAACTTAGAAGCTTTTAATATGTATTTTAGTGAGACAGAACTCCAGATAGTAAGGAATTTCTGAACTTGGATTGTCTTTACTCTTAATAGGGATCTTATGTTAAATATTTGGGTTGTTATCATTAAACACAAAATAAAAAACAAAATTTTATTTATAGATACAGGTTCTACATGACTAAGTTTTAGTAATTTCTAGGTTTTATACTTAGACTTATCCTGTATCTAGCACTATTAATTTTGAATAACAATTGATTCAGTATAAAGGGGCAAAGATTTCATTGTTGTGGTCATACTCAAATTTAGTACCAAGAATCTGTTTCTGTAAGAAATAACCTCAGCCTTGGACTAAGTTATAACATGATTTTGGAAGCACCTCCACAACAAAAACCTCCAGCATGTAAACCCCTTTAATCCTTTTCCAACATTGTGGTTTGATCACTTTGCTAAATGGTGATCTTAGCCTCTGTGAACTATCCCACATACAGCGGAAAAGGTTTACCTCTGTGAACCATCTCATATACCACATAAAGGTCTACTGCAGATTACAAGTAAAATTCCTACATTATTCTCTATGAACCTGATGGAGGCTTACACAATAAAATATTTCCCTTTATGTGTCTAGTTTCTAGTAAAATCATAGCTGACCACAACCTCAAACTCCTGGGCTCAATATCATTTCAGCCTACCAAGTGGTGGGATTGCAGTTACGTGCCACTATACCCAGCTACTTTTTTATTTTTTACTTTTGTAGAGATGGGATCTTTCTAGGTTGCCTAGGTTGGTCTTCAACTCTTGTCTTTAAGAGATCCTCCTGTCTCAGCTTCCCAAAATAATAATTTTTCCATCAGGTTGTATATGTGCTGCATAACCTTTAAATACAAAAGTACCTTCTAAAGCGTTCTGGGAGAACTGTGTCCCATGTGTAAATATAAATAGAAAGAAGAATACCTGGATTTGCAGTCCTCAGAGCCTGCAGAAAGGGCGGCAAAGGGAGGAAAGGACTGATGGGTCTCAGGGCTGATTTTGCCACTCCCTATCTATATGATCTTGGACAATTTCTCTAAGACTTTTAGAATTTAATTTCCTCCTTTTTTTTTTTTTTTTTTTTTGAGACAGAGCCTCAAGCTGTCCCCCTGGGTAGAGTGCTGTGGCATTACAGCTCACAGCAACCTCCAACTCCTGAGCTCAAGCGAGTCTCCTGCCTCCACCTCCCAAGTAGCTGGGACCACAGGCGCCCGCCACAATGCCTGGCTATTTTTTGGTTGCAGCCGTCATTGTTGTTTTGGCAGGTCCGGGCTGGGGATTCGAACCCGCCACCTTAGGTGTACGTGGCTGGTGCCTTAGCCGGTTGAGCTATAGGCGCCGAGCCTAATTTCCTCCTTTGTAAAAGAGACTTTAAGAAAATTGTTATAAGTGAAGATTATATAATATAGGCCTGTAAAAGAATTCATCGAAATTTCTTAGAACATTTGCTTTTTGGTTTGATTTTTTTTTTTTTTTTAGATGGGGTCTTGTTTTGCCAGCCCAGGCTGGAATGCAGCGGTAAAATCATAGCTGACCACAAGCTTAAACTCCTGGGCTCAAGCGATCTATCATTTCAGCCTACCAAGTGGTGGGATTACAGTTACGTGCCACTATACCCAGCTAATTTTTTACTTTTTACTTTTGTAGAGATGGGATCTTTCTAGGTTGACTAGGTTGGTCTTCAACTCTTGTCTTTAAGAGATCTTCCTGTCTCAGCTTCCCAAAGTGCTGAGCTTTATAGAAATGAGACACCACTCCTGGCCAGGTTTTGTTTTATTTATTTATTTATATTTATTCTTTATTGTTTTTTTTTTTTTTTTTTTTTTTGATACAGAGTCTCACTATGTCACCCTCAATAGTGTGCTGTGGTATCACAGCTCATAGCAATCTCAAACTCTTGGCTTAAGTGATTCTCTTGCCTCAGCCTCCCAAGTAGGTGGGAACAACAGGTGCCTGTCACAATCCCCAGTTATTTTTTGGTTGCAGTTGTCATTGTTGTTTAGCAGGCCCTGGCTGGGCTCTAACCCGCCAGCCTCAGTGTAAGTGGCCAGCACCCTACTCACTGAGCTACGGGCATCAAGCCGGGTTTTTCAAGGAGCATTCTTCTTCTGCTTCCTGTTCTGAACCACTTAATGCCAGAAAGTTCAGATTTTGGGAAGTATATTTGTAAGAGCCCATAATCATAATAACCATATGAAAACTTTGCAAACAACTTCCAAAACTATGTCCTATTAAAACTTCTAAGTGTGCTATGATTAAACCTATGAGTGTGTGTGTGTGTGTGTTTGTGTGCATTAACTGCAACACAAGGGGACATTGCTACTTGACAAGGTAGCAATTGCATAGGGCACTGGCCCCTCTGCCCTGAATCCGACACTCAAGATCCTCTGGGACAAAAGCTGCTCGGCAAGCTTTGAAAGTTTTCAAACTTTCTCTCTCTCTCTCTCTCTCTCTCTCTCTCTCTCTCTCTCCCTCTCTCTGCTGTCTCTCTCTCTCCCCCACACACATACACCCCTCCATACTATAAGAAAGCCTTAGTGTAACAGAAGATTCTGAGATCTCAACTTTGTCTGGGGTGTGGGGTGTATGGAGGGAAATGCCAAGGGCTGATGATAGTTATTGGGCTGAGGAATCACTTTCCTAAAAGGCTTTTTCTCATTCCTGTTCACATCTTGTTTGTCTGGGCCCTCTCTGATCTATCCAGTTCCAGCCCATCAGCAGTGGGAGGTGGTGACAAAATATGCAGCTGGCTGACAGTGGCGTGTGGTCACTAGCAGCCGGAGTGTTTCCCCCTTTGCATGTCACATCCATAGGTTACAGACTAAGGAGACAAACAGAGTGATGCAGCTCCCAGTAGAAGCAATGCCTGGGCAGGTGAAGTGTTCTGCAGGGAGACGAGAATGTAGGGCTGAGTACAGATAACTCCATCACGAGGTTCCCTCTCTGCACCAACTCAGTCTACCTGGAGTGGCCCACGCAAGGGCATGGGTTTCATTATTCCCTTTGGGTCTCTAGCCAACATATTAATAACAAACTCTCCTAGGAATGCAAGCATTGTGATGGAAAGGGAAAAAACAAAAAGACAGAAACTAATACTGGAAAACTAATTTAGAAGGATGGACAGATTCAGATTTTAAAATCTGTAAAAAGGGCCTTGAAAAAGGCAGATTTATAAAATATAAGACAGAAACAAGTATAGAAATAAGAAACAACTGGTGATATTGGGTATGAATAATATAATTGTCTAAATAAAGTTCCCAGGGAGCAGTTCCTACAACAAAGAAGCAAAGAAACATATCTGAAGAATAAACTTGTGGGCAGCAAAACAGGCTCATAAATCCCTTTCCAGAAATCTGGAGGACAGGATACAGAGATAGCTCAGATAGGCAAAAGATGTAACCAACAATTTACTTTGAAAGTTCAAGATAAGCAACAAAGGGTCAACACTAATTAAAAAGTTATGCGAGTTGCTTAATATGTAATCAAAATACAGTTAATCTATGCCAGGAACTATCACCTGAAACTGTAATATAAATAATTAAAATAAGATGATGCCAGGACATGTAGAGATAGAGAGATAAATTGGGATCTTTCAATTAATAGATCCCAACATTTGATATAAAACAAATTATATTTAAATCAGTGGAGAAAAAACAAGAGTATTAAATAACTGGGTTGGGACAATTTGATAAAGTCATTAAGTTGATAAAGTTATTAGATAACTGGGTTGGGACAATTGGATAAAGTTATTTGATAAATCTGTCATCTTATCCTAGAATAAGTCCCAGCTAAAATTAACATTTACATGAAGAAACAAAGAAAGCAAAAAATGATTAGAGTTAAATATAGAATTAAAAAAATCTGAGTTAAAAGGAATTTCCATTCATGACATAGCTAGATTATAAAATGTTATTAATTAAACTAAAAAGCTCTGCAAGATAAAAAGCAAAAGAAAGTCAAACTAGTAATGACAAACGGAGATAAAACTATATTATATTCTAGCAAAGGATGATCAATCAGAGAAATTAGATCTTACATACCAAGAAGTAAAATAGAAATAACTAAATAGAAAAATATGATCCAAGACTGGATTGGTTGACATTAAAAGAAATATGTGTGGATTTTAAACATATGAAAAGATACTCAATATCATTAATATATAATGATATAAAAAAAAAGTGAGGAAGTAGTTTATGTTGAAACTTACACGATCTCACAAGTACTTTTCCCGGTGACAAAGGTCAGACTTCAGTACTCAGAAGAAGAGCTTTATGTGTAATTCCCCTTTCATCACCCAGAATATTAAAGACTTAACAAGGCATTCAAGCATTTAATAAAATTAGTTATCATTACTGTTTCATCAAGGACACTCTTAAATGAATTGGATATTCTTTTTTTAAACTCCTACATGCACAGGATAGAGATATATTCAATTATCGTAGCGTAGTTTGGTACCACCGTCAGGACGAGTGATAAGGTCCCAGCAGTTTTACTCACCATTTTTTGTGTCAACAGTACAAATGTTAACACAGTAAAAATGGCAGAGGTAGTCTTAGAAATATGACAAAAATACCGTTGACCTGTGAGCTTCCTGAAGGGATCTTTGGGACCTCCTTTCTGTGCAAGGTATATGTGAACTGTACTTTCAATTGAGAACTATTGATTGAAATACTCAAGACCTTTTTTTCTTTTCTTACAAATTACACATACACACACACAAAGAGATAGGGAAACCAATAGAAAACAGAGCAAACTATATTAAAGAAAATTCAGAGAAACCTTTCATTATTAAAAGAGATATGAATTTAAAAAGGAGGTAGCAATTTATAGCCAACATAATGGGAAAACAAAAATTTCATATCATATCAAGTACTAGTGGAAGTATCCCAATGTTGATGGTGGGAGTGTAAACAGGCATGAGTTATTTCCATCTATAGTTGTTCATAAAATTAAACAATTCTCTTTCTGGTATTTTTCTCTGAAAGACTTTCCCATAAGTATTAAAGAGAAGTATGTCCACATATGTATTGTAAACATTTTTATGACAGCAAAGAGGAGTAGCTGAAGTGGATATTCCCAGATAAAAGGGTATTAAAATATAAAATGTATGTGTATATACAAGCCCGGATGTAGGTATGCTCCTGCACAATTCACATCCTCTCCAAGAATCAGAACTGAGAAACGAGATTTACACTCGACTAGCTAAAAATACATAAGATTGTATAAAAAACAAAGAATCGAATGAAATGCTCATGATTCCCTATACCAGGGGTCCTCAAACTTTTTAAACAGGGGGCCAGTTCATTATCCCTCAGACCGTTGGAGGGCTGGACTGCGGGCCCCGGGACCAGTCGGCTGCTCAGCAGGACAGGCAGTGGTGGCAAAAACAGCCGGCGGGCCGGATACATGTCCTAGGCGGGCTGCATGTGGCTCGCAGGCCGTAGTTTGAGGATGACTGTCCTATATGTAAATTTTAAAACAGACCTTATGATATAATATTTGTGCTTTGCAATAATTCACCTGTCGAAATGAACATGAGGAAGGTGGAATGGAAAGTTACTGTCAACTACTTGGTTGGGCTTATGGAGAGGAAGGGAGGAATCCAGGGAAAGTGTGCAGCAAGAAGCCACTTAGTCTTCAATGGACAAATGCCCCGCTCAGACCACCGATAATAATGTGCCCCCAAACAAGGAGGGGTGTCTTCAATCAGTGGGAGAGGTGTGATACCCCAGGTGGGAGAAGGGATCCTTGACTCCTGCTACTCACTGCTTTGTTCCCAAGGAAAATGACCTAAGCATGGCTGTCTTATGTAATAGCACCTACAGTTCCCTACAAAAATATTTTCTGAGCTTGTTCTTTGGCATTTTGTGTTTTATACCAGAGAATTAAAATATTTTATTATAGTACTAACATACTTAAAGTATTTACACTCATAATTTAGACAAAGGTGTAAATAAGCAATTAGCTTTAAAAATAGGTAATTATGGGAAGCACCTGTTGCTCAGTGGATAGGGCGCTGGCCCCATATACCGAGGGTGGTGGGTTCAAACCTGGTCCCGGCCAAATTGCAACAACAAAAAAAATAGCCAGGTGTTGTGGTGGGTGCCTGTGGTCCCAGCTATTGGGGAGGCTGAGGCAAGAGAATTGTGTAAGCCCAGGAGTTGGAGGTTGCTGTGACCTGTGACGGCACAGCACTCTACTGAGAGTGATAAAGTGAAATTGTCTCTAGAAAAAAAAAAAGGTAATTATTTTTCTGTATCTCAAACTTACTACTAAATATGGAGATGCCCTTAATTAATGTATTCAAGTATGCGTCTGACTAATGACTGATATTCCTTCAAAAAAATATTCAAATGTAAAATACCAGCAAACATGGTATCCAAACAGAAACTATATTTTAATTTTATTTCATTGAAAAAGAGACATTCAGTTTATTACATGTTATTACTTATGAAGTGAAAAAGAATTGAAAAAATCAATTAGAAAGAAAAATTAATGTCTGATTTAGAATTTATTCTTAGGAAAATCAAGTTATAATCAAGTATTTAGTGGTCGCTTCATGAATATTGAGGCATGTACACAAACCACAGCTTGTGAGTTGTCATATAAAAATGTATCTTTGGCTTGGCACTTGTAGCTCACTGGTTAGAACACCAGTACATGAGCTAAGGGTGGCAGGTTAGAACCTGGCCCAGGCCTGCTAAATAACAATGACAATTGCAATAAAAAAAAAAATAGCCAGGCGTTGTGGTGGGCTCCTGTAGTCCCAGCTACTTGGGAGGCTGAGGCAAGAGAATCACGTAAGCCCAAGAGTCTGAGGTTGCTATGAGTTGTGACACCATGAAACTCTCCCAAGGGTGACATAATAAGACTCTGTCGCCAATGTATCTTTGAGGTTTAGATAAATTACATTAGACTCGTAATAAATTCACATAACTTATAGAATAATAGTTCTCTATATAAATCATTATTCCTAAGAACGTTTCCATAATACGTACAAATGCCAATTTGTTTAAATTGACTATTGCATGTTAGTGGGAGATTACTGAAGTACTAATATTTGTTTTTTTAATAATTAAGTCTATGGGTTAATTACATATATAATAAAAATATCAGGTAGGGGCTGGGTGCTGTAGCTCACTCCTGGAACCTTAGCACTCCAGGAGGCTGAGGCAGGAGGATGGCCTGAGCTCAGGAGTCTTCAAGATCAGCCTGAGCAAGAGCGAGACTGGTCTCTACTAAAAATAAAAAAATCAACCAGGAGTTGTAGCAAGCCTCTAAACTATTCTCAACTGTTCCGAACACAGGTTAGCCTTTGACATGTGCTCACTAACTTAACTGTCCTTTTAAAAAAAACAGGCAAAGAACACATATGCATAAACAGAAAAACTATAATTTCCTGGTGATTCCTTGCACCTGGTAAAACCTCCAATTAAAGTGAAATGCCCTATTCGCTGAACAGCATGAGACAGATGCAATACACCACTGCGAGTGTGATCTGTTGGTTTTTCCAGGAGTCCAGGCCTGATAGAATTGTTTCCCCTGAACTTCCACCTGTTTTCAAAGGCTTCTCCCATTTGTGCTCATCTCCTCTCTCCGGGTACTTACTACTGTTAATTTCTTCACAGCTTTACATGAACTGAGGCTGCTTTGTTTTAAATACTTCAGCTTGTATATTAAGTTTGATGGAACGGTACACAGTAAGGTAATCTAGAGTTCTTGTAAAGAAGGCTTTATTGTCTGAGGTACAGATTTCAGTCCATATGCTCTGAATTTTGGACTTTTTCCTGGTCAATTCATACAGCTAATGCAAAAAGGAAAGAAAGCATTGTTCATATAAGAAGAAAAAGCTTCTGCATGTGAACAGATTCAGTAAAAGATAAAAGGAAAGAAGGAAAACGAGAGAGGCAAAACCCCCTTCTGTTTTCTCTGTGTACCATGAAGAAGAAATGGGGGGCATTAGGAAGAAGCAGGAGGAATGAACAAGAAAACAACGTCTCCTCCTGAGCAGAAACGCCAACCCCACATTAGAAACACTGAAAAGGATGTTATCTTTGGGAAGAGTATTTTTTAAAGATGCAAGAGTGCTGCCAAAAAGAAAAAAAAAACACGTATCTAGGAAGCTCCGAGGCAGTGGGGCCGCTGTGCAGGGGGAGGGCAGGGCAGGTTTCTGGGAGGGGCCTGACTTTCTTAAATTCTTAGAGTGGCTCCTGCTGTCAAGCCGAAAGCTCTTGAGTTAATGAGAAGTGGGCAGTACAAAAGCAAATACCAAAAGAATCGTCACCAAATGTGTTCGACCAAAAAATCAGAGAAATAAACGCTGTTAGAAAATGTTCAGGAGTTTTTCAATTTAAAAAAAACTTTACTTCTAAGAGCTGCTAAGGCCTGATCAGGAGGAATCTCAGTACAGAGTGCCTGGCAGAGCTAACCTCTGCCTTTAACATCTCACTGCGCGGACTTTAAAGAAAATGTGACTGAGTATGGTATGGCGTGCATTAGAAATGAAAACTAAAAAGGGAGTTTCCAATTACTTTAAGTATGATCAGAGTGAAGCAGAATTCTCTGATATCCATGTCCCCTATGCCAGGCAGTGAATGGTTAGCAGAATGATGTTCTCTGATTTTTCTTAACTGGTAGATTATTGAGGCATGCAAATAATGTCAACAGAAGAGTTTCCAAGTTTTATTATGAAAACACACTATACCGCTCCATGTATGAAAATATTGTTGGTCACGGCAGCAAGTGTCCTGGTATTTTAAATGCTGACTTGGGATCAATTAAACATTGAGGCAGAAACAAATATCACGTAATAAAAAGTTAAAAGGCACTTCTGGGAAACAGAAAACAGGGATGCTCTTCATTTTTATGCACTTAAGATAAAAGAAGGCTGCCAAGCACAGAGCCCGGCGCAATTTGGGTATTAATGTGTAGCACTGTGGAATAAGAACTAATTAACCAAAAAGAGAAATAAGAGGGCTAAATAAAATATGTGGACGCCTCTGGATCGTATATGCAGTAGCTATTTCCAAGCAATAACTTAGCATTCTACATACTTTGTGTGTTCTGGCTTTATTTTAATCTCAATAACTATAATCTTACAATTGCATTTCAAAAATCAAATTGACTGCATACATTTCGGGAACTAAATTGCATTGTCACATTGTAATTTTTCCGTATATGCTTTGAAAAATAACGAAAATGGCCTACAATTCATGGTTTTTCTTGACAATTAAGTTTATTGTTTTGAAAAATTTGTATAAAGAAACAAACTACATATTGGCTGGCTGTTTGTACTTATATTAAGTTGTTACTCTAGATCTTAAAGGCGGCAGCTAGAAATATTATTTACTGGGATAATCAGATTATCTAATTTCAGACATGCTAGGAGTAAGCTTTTAAAGTGATGTTCAGAATCACACCTACTCTGACAATATTCTGTATCTCCTGAAATGCCATGTGACACAAAAGATGCATTGCAGTCACAAGCGAAGGCTCCCTAAAGAGGTGACACCTTTCCATTTTTCTACTTACTTATACATTTCTATGGCAGGAATTAATTTGTACTTCCTATCGCATTTCCATGGACACTATGGAAATGGCTCTTAAATATCTGTTTTCAGTAAAATATGAATTATAAAATATCTTAAGTTGTTTTAAAGTTTTGAATCCCTTCATGATAAAATCCTGAAATTTGAAGTCAGGGTTTTTTACAACAAGCCAACATCGGGATGGCATTTACTGAGCTTGGGACCTCTCATTATTAGGTCGTAGGGACAATGGTGATCCTGAGAGAATCTGGGGGAGATGAGAAGCAAAGAAAAGAAAATTCCTGGAATCGGTAGCCCTGTACTAACTGTCTTCAAAGTGTGCAAAGAAGAATCTCTTTTCTAGACACGGTCAGAAACAAGATGATGACCAGGAGTCAAAATTGCTGGTCTCAACCAAGGGGATATTAAAAGAAAGAACAGTGGAAGTTTCGTTTCCTCCAGCACCGGTAGACCACCCTGGCTGAGAGCAAGGAAACCCAGGCGTGGCACCTGGCTGAGCGAGGGTACAGGCTAACGCATCCTCAGGCAGACTCTCCTCATCCCTAAGATGGCAGTACGATGCATCTAACCCATGGGGTCGCCTGAGGATTAAAGACAAGTCCCCTTCACTGTCTAGCATCTGTAACCGCTGACTGTTTGTCATCATTACTATTCTTTTTCAGGTAAAAGGGAAATTAAGTCCCATTTACAAATATAGAAGAAAGATAAGCAACAAAAAGAACTAAATGATTTTTTAATTCTCAAAGGTTAGACCACTTTTGACTCTATTTCTTCAATTAACTTTTACTATTCAAAGTGCTTCTATACACATGATGCCACATTTCATTCGCTTTTTATATTAACTTTAAGACATAAACTAGACAATTCTTGTCTTCTCTATGGGCCGAGCAGAGAAGGGAATTTTGCTTATCTCTGCTTCCACAAAAGTAAAGAAAAGAATACACAAAGACAAATACCAAACTCATAACTTCTTAATAAAGTAGAAATATAATATTTTATGTTTTCAAAGAAACACAATTTCATACAGCAAAATATTAAATATTTGAAATTTATGAAGGATAATATAGGGTATTTTTAAATAATAATTCTGCTACACAGATGTTGGAATCTGAGAAATCTTTTAAAAACTCACACATTCTTTTATAAAGTTTACTAAAGTTTTATTTCTATCTCACCTAAAGAGATGGCATAGTATAATTTGTTCTAACATTTTCTAATTTAAAAAAAATAAATTTTTAAATAAGGAGATACCATATTTGTTTTTGCAAGTTCTTTAATGTAACCTAAATTAGAAAAAATTTTAATGAACAAAATCGACCATTCTTACCAGATTTATTTACATAAAAATTACACCTGTACCTTCAGTTTTACAGTTAATTTTGTAAAAGTGAATGTAATAATTTATGTTTTACATCTTTACATTTAAAAGTCATGAACCCCAAATTCTAAGATTCATATGATTTTAAAAAGTGATGTAAGATTTCTACTACAAAGTACTATAATCATGTTATTAGGGCATTCAAAATTAGGCAAACATATTAGACTTAATTTCTTTGTCTTTCTTTATCATAAGTTGAGTTGTAAATCTTCTCCAGTCTTAAATCAATTCTGTTTTCAAACCTTCAGTAGTTTCTCCCTCTCCCCAAATCAAAATACATACATTTTTTACTCCAGCATTCACGAATTTCCTTAATGTCATCAGAGCTTACTTTTACAGCCATCTCTCTAATATTATCACATGTTCATGTATGCCTTTAAATAATCACTAAATGTGTTAAATTCATTTAGTATTTTGTGTATCTCTATAATGTTCAAACACTGATAGATGCATTGGAATATATAAAGACAGGAACGATCATTGTACTTGCCACACAGGATCTAGAAAGGAAAAGATACACAACAAATTGCAAAGCAAAGAAGAATGTTATCAGTGATAACTAAGGGGCCAATGTCTTGCCAGGGCCATAAAAACATATATTAGTTAATACTGACGGGAGACAGAACACCAAGGCCTAGAAAGCTCAAGTGACAGGTCCAAGCACCGCAGGGCCATGTCAGACCCGGGGGTAGAGCACGTGTCATGCTGAGGCATTAGGAGGAATCTGTTAAGGCGGGACAACAGGGTAATTTCTTCTTTTGCCAGCAACCTGAAAGCTCCTCTCACACTCACTGTGGCAAACCAGAAGCACATCTGCCCCCTAAGACTCTTGGTTAACAGATTCCTTTGTACTTAAGAGTTTACCCTTAAGAATGGTTAATGGCACCATGATATTGTGCCTTGGGTCTAGTGCTGACCATGAGGTTTTACAGACTCCTGTTAGGTACAGTTTGGCTCAGCGCTAAGTGACAGAAAACCCAAACTGGGCTTAAATCAAGAGGTTGGCTTGTCCTGTGTGTAAACATGTGACTAGGCAGAGGGGGCTACTGTTTCTGGGTCCCAAGTATGCACACTATCCAAACGGATCTCGTGGTCCAGGATGGTAGCCTCTACGTTCCTGGCAGGATGCAGGGGGAGAAGTAGAGGGGAGAAGGGGATGTGTGGGTGCTCTCCGTTAAGGAAGATCTTCAGAAACCACCACCTGACAGTTTTGCTTACATGCCTTTGGCCATGTGGGAATCCTCTGGCCACACTTATAAAAATGGGAGGTTGGGAAACAGACTCGGCTAATAATCCACTTACTGTGGAAACAAGTGAAAAGGATGTGGGAAACAAGCGGAAAAGATGGCTACAAAAAAGTCTGGCTGCAACTGTCCATAAGTATTTGCCCAATTAATGTGAACATACACTATTCATTGCTGGCTCTAAGGCCAATGTGTGGCTAAATACCCATTGTATAATCCTTGCAAAAATCCGATCTATGTTTGCTGACACTTTACATATACATAAGCTATACCTTCCAGTGGTTAAGTAATTTTGGTTAAGGTGACAATTAATGGCTGGTTGAATGACAACTCCTGATTCTGAATATTCTATTGCTTCACCGTACAGTATAACTCCTTGTGTAAACGTGTTTCATTTGCGTTAGATTTAAGCACTAGAGAACGGTGCTTAAATCCCTTAAAAGAACAGGGAAGGCAGCTTATTTATTTTCACAGTATTTACCAATTCATTTAAAAATATAGACTGAGCAACCAAAAATGTTCTGAGTCTTAGAATACCAAAAGAATTATAATAAAAATCATTGGGATTGGTGAGAATAAAACGTTGAGTCCACAGACAGTATTCCTGCCCTCATGAAACTTAATGAAATAATCTCCCACATAGTTTTTAATTGCAAGCTGTGACAAGTGCTATAAAAGAAAAGAACAAAAGCTGTAAGAACATGTCTTAGGAAAAGCGAATCTGGTCCAGGGGCAGGGGAAGGGTCAGGGAAGGCGCATCTAGATGAGAACTGGCGCATGGGAACGGCTCCATGAAAACGGTGAGTGGATGAATCTACTCACTGACTTCAGTGAAGGTGGGGGTCACTCTGAAAGGTGTTTTTTCTAAGCCTGGAAGAAGAAAGTTGCCCTCAAGTAGTCCCATATGGCTGCAACTTAGAAAGTAAATTCTTCACATTTCCCAGAGCACAACTGTTCTTTGATTATATCAAACAGCATTTGTTTTCTTGCAAATGTCCATAGAATGAAGTAGACAGTTTTCATATAAGCTAATTTGAAATGTTTTATCTATTTAAGTAAGTTCTACATGGGCAAAGAAAAACTTACATATCACACAAATAGCTCACTGCAAAAGGTAGCCACTCAAGAACTGAATTTCAGTACATCTACTGCAGATTTGAAACTGAGAACAATTTCTCAAAAAATATCAAATAATGTACCCATCTCTCAAAGTTTATCTACATCTTTCCAAATCTAGGTTAATGCTCTTAAGAAAGGAAAAGCTGAGATCTAAAGGCAGTTTTATTAAAATGTCTTTTGTTGTTGTTGTTCTGCCCGATAATCGCATTTCTGTTTAGGAGCTCTTTGAAAGCTGCCATTGTGTAAAAATACCAGCCTAGGTTGGGCTCCCACTAGAAAAAATTAGATAAAAAAAATTCACATTTACTTCTAAAATTCAGTGTTTAATCTTCTACCAGCACTAATGATAGTAATAAATATCATTAAGCAGTAGTAAGTAGACATGAGGCTAACATAGTTTTTTAAGTCTGAGAAATGAAAATATAACCTATGTATTTATGGACTTAGAAAAATGCCTCAAATATATTGAAATATTAAATGTATAATAGAAGCAAGAGATTTGGGAGCCTATTTGAGGGGAAAAACAGAGGCCTTTATTATTTTTCAAGAGCCAGAATCATAACAAGATAAAGCCATCTATACTGACTATACCACTGTTAGGATGAAATAGCTACCACTTTAATTAAATGTATCATTTCTGGGGAAATAACTAGAGCAGCATCAACATTAAGGAAAAATACATGGAGAAAATGTAACCAACATACGCTATAAAATGAAATGTTCTGAAAAAGGCAATAAAGGAGAATGAATACACTTATCCAGAACTTGGAGTTCTGTTCGTCTCTTTCAAAGGCTCCTGCACGGTGGTGCTCCCAGCAATCTACTATCTTATACACTGTTTGGATAGAAATGAAAATAAGATTTTACTTTCTCCTCAAATGTCTTTCTTTTCCTCACTTGTTTCCTCAAATATCTTTTTCAACTCTTAAGTGGATGCCACCAAACCTCCCACTCCACCAGTGTGGCCGTGGGACTCACTAATAGCCAACAGCACATAAGCTGAATCGTCACGTGGGAGTGGGGTCACACAGCAGTGGCGTCCACTTAATTCACTTCCCCTCTGTAGAGAACACCAAATTCACTTTTCTAACTTCATGCTGGACACTCTTACCAGGATTTTCTCCAAGTTAATAATAATAATAATAAAAGACAAACTCCTTTTCCTGATTTCTATATTGCTATCCTCATGCTCAAGCTCAAAACCCTGGAATTATGTGTAATTTCTTTGTATTCCTTGCCTCACCCTGTCCCTTAACGCAGTGATCAGTGTTGCACCACTGAGTTCTTCTAACATTTAAAATTTTATTTTTATTTCAATAGCTGACAATCTAATATGAGCCCTCCTTACATCTGCCTCTGGGTAGTGAGCTATAAAATCCTTGTAACTGGGGTCCCTGCTCACAGGCTTCAATCCCTGAAAGCCCAATTCAACATTTATTCAGCGATATTTTAGTCAGGGCCTCTTTGCGGACCATGCCACGCCATCTTCCTAAACGCTAGTTCTCACAGTATCAGACCCTGCTGACAAGCCGTGCATAGCCATGGAGGGCCACCTTAGTCTAACACTGAGATATTTCCACATTCTGGCATTTCCTTACCTTTCCAAGCTTTCCCCCTATTATCCCTACAGGTAACCGACTCTTCCCTGATGTAGGCTGGGCTTTCTCCATTTCCATTATGACTCTCCTTCCTCGATTCCTTCTGCCTGGAACAACTTCCTTCCTGTCGTCCTCAAAGACACTGACTATGCTAAGTCGCCTTTAATAATTAAAATGCATTTCAATGTTTTCCTTATATTCTGGTTCCACAGAAAATAACCATTTTTTTTCTAAAAACTCCTAAGACTCAGCTGAAAATTTAACAATAAAACATTTGAAGACTGGTCTTATGGGGATGTAGGTGTCCTTACAACCCCTTTACTGTTTAATTATGATTTAATTATTGATGGGCTCAAGTTACAGGCAAAAGTCCTTTAGAAACAATTACAGGTTACCATTTCTAGTTCATGGAGGAATGTGGATTTCACCTAAGGGTGACACTAACACAAGCAGGTTAATAAAAAAACATCACCAAGGCACCATGAGTAGTTAGGTCTTGGATTTGTAATGTCTTGATACCATCCTTTACTCTAACGTGTTTTACACTGATGTCTCATTTTGAAGAGCAATGTACTGATCTCCAACATCTTCACTTATTGAATTAAGTTGCTTCTAATAATGAAAGAGACACATCCAAGGTAAAATATGTTGCTGTCTGTAGGGACTAGACTGTGAGTTCCACCAGGGGCGTGGTTAGGACTTTTTATTTGTGATCACCAATATCAAAATTCACCAGGGGTGGGGGGGGTCTGCATTTTATGCAATACCTTGGCTTCTAAATATGACCTACAATTCAGAAACTCTAAGGATGAAAACCATTTTTAAAAAGGATGTCTAGGTAATTTGTATGTAGTTAAAATTTGAGAACCATTGCCCTAGGCTAGAAGTGATGAACTGCTTTTTGGTACACAAATATGAATTTCACAGGGTAAAATAGTTACTTTATAAAGCCCCAAGAAAATCCAAGATTCTCCTCAAGTACTCACCTAAGTAGTCAGGTTACTAACTCGCCCCAAATGTAAAACGGAGCTGTTAAGGGAAAGATAGTGTGGACATTACACATGGTTTCAAGCTGCCTGGGTTTGAATTCCAACTTCGCAATTTACAAGTCTAGTAAATTGAGAAAACTTGCTTCTGTCTGTGCATAGATTTCTCCAACTGAATAACGGGGACAGGAAGAATATCAGTTAGAGGGACCCACTGTCGACACATGTAAAGCAGTTAAAACACACATGTGCTGAAGAGCCAGCGATTAGATCACCAGGTTAATCATAGTCCTATGGACAACGAATCCCATCTCTAACCTAAGTATGGGGTGAATCTATAACTTTTTCTACAATTCAGTCTAACTATATTCAGTCACTTTTAAACAACAACAAACTCCCCCAAATAGAAATGGTTTCAAATTAATTGCTGCCTCTAGAAAGTAAGGCTTTCAGAATCAGGCCAGGTGGCTTGGTACTCAGTCACATTTTCAACACAAGGAGGTTTTCAGTGAGGCATTAAGGCAGAACAAATTTGTTCAGTGTCTACTGTGAAAATAAGGAACTCCTTCAGTTCAATCCAAACAGCAATCCCAGTAGCTCCCAGAAGATAAACATGAAGAAACAATCAAACCTTCAGCTCAAACTCCCGCCTCCCCTGCTTCTCTAAACTTCTCACCTCCAGGGGCTGAGCACGGGCTGCCAGTAAACCTTCCCTGCTCTTGAAGGAGGCGCGGATGCAGTTCTATGAGAGCTAATTGCTACATGAGGGGCAGTAAGTGACTCTAATTCATAAACTACATTTCCCACAGGCAGGTCTTAGATGCCGTTTTAATACCTCTGGCTGAAGGTGGATTCAGATTCACAAGGGAAAACCGAAGAGTGCATTTAGCAATATAAAACAAAAGTTGCAATAAGAAACTCTGAAAAATGTCGGAGCTCAGAGTACTATCTCCTTTGGTCCTAAGTGCCAGCAGTTGGAATAAATAGTCCAGGGGGCTGTGCTGCTGGTCACAGGAAGGGATAGGATTAGGGAACCCCATCAACTGGCCATGGATACTATTGAGGTAGAGTATAAAATCCAGGGTTATCAACTTTGAAATTTTTGTCATGAAAATGGCAAGTTGCTATTTTCAATCAATTCAGGTTTTCTCTCAGTTACTCTACCAGTATTATGAAATTTAAAAAAAAGTCACGCTGGTAATTTTCATGAGACAAAGAGAAACCATGTGAAATATGACCAAGGCTGACATGTACAGCAAGTATAATGAAAAAAGTTTTTTCTGTAAGGGTGGTTAGTTGACTTATGTACCAAGAGTTAAGATCTAACCTGAATCCTTTAAAGTTAACAAGTGAGTAAAACTAGTATTAGTATACATATGGTAAATAACCAAATAGTTTGAGACCAAATATATTGTTTTTTCAGTACATAAGCATCATATTTAACCTAATGAAGAATGAATTTTTATATAAAAAGTATTGTTTGTTATAAAGACACAATCATGTATGAAAAACTCACTTCTAAAAAAACCTTAAATAAAAAAAAATCATCATTTCCCATCTGAGATCAGGGCTGAAAAAAAGATCACCAGGAAAAGTCACATATTTATGGGGGCATATAATTAGCCTTGGAGAGGGGTTTAACATGGGTGAGAGGGTATCTCAGAATGTGGGTTCTTTTCAGGAAAAGCAAAACAGGGTAACATTTTCCATGTGAATGAGGATGTGGTAATGATGGATTAGATTCTGCATGTACCTGATTTAGGTTCTGTCACTAGGAAACAGCTTTTTTTTTTTTTTTTGAGACAGAGTCTCAAGCTGTCCTCCTGGGCAGAGTGCTGTGGCATCACAGTTCGCAGCAACCTCCAACTCCTGGGCTCAAGCGAGTCTCCTGCCTCTGCCTCCCAAGTAGCTGGGACCACAGGTGCCTGCCACAACGCCCAGCCATTTTTTGGTTGCAGCTGTCATTGTTGTTTGGCGGGCCCGGGCTGGATTCCAACCGGCCACCTTAGGTATATGTGGCTGGCACCTTAGCTACTTGAGCCACAGGAGCTGAGCCACTAGGAAACAACTTAACCAAGAAAATCTACTTCTTAAATTCTAGTCTTATAAAAAGTGTACGCAGGTGTCTGAGTACAAAAGTTTACACACATTATATACAGACCTTGGAAATGAAATAGATGATTAGTCTCTTTTTTGTTTGTTTGTTTGTTTTTGATAGTATTCTCAATCCTACAGTTATTTGTAACTCCAGAAATACGAAGCTGATTTGTGCCCACTTAGCTCTCTTTTGGGCCCATTAACTATTTTTTTAAATGACTAAGTCAGTTGGTGTTCCATGTAATCACTAAATTTTATAAGAAAGAAGAATCTAACAGCCATTTAGGAACACTGCCTGTTTCATGACTAAGAAATAAGGCTCACGTGTGAATCGCTGCCGAGCTGCACGCACTTTTAAAGAGGCCACCTGTCTCCCTCTAGTCCAAAGACTCTTCACACATCGCTGATTTCTCACTATCCTTCCTCCTTTCTCCTTGCTGTGCGCTCCTCCCCCTCCTCCCACAGTCATCACTACTTACAGTTCCAACAACAAAGCGTCCAGATCATCAAGCAGAAGTGTTTCTTTTATTTATTTCTCTTTTTACTATACCTCAAGCAATACGCCCCCCAGTTTGATAAGCAGATGAGACAGGTTTTACAGAGTTCTAGATGACCTGCAGTGGGTCGGTGGAGCAGTTCACAAGTTTCTGTTTTTACCAAGTGGCCCATAATTCCTATGCACAGTCAAGTTTGTGAAGTAACTGTCTTTCCTCTCACAAATTCAGAGAAAAGGAACACATTAAGGTCCTACTCACATTTTTTAAAAGGTGATGTATTAGTTAAAAGAAAGCGTTCAAAACCTAATTTTCTCATGGATAAAGTACTGAAACTGAAGCAACTAGTGGTACATTAACTTTCAAAAGAAAATTACGGCACTGCCTCAGCATGTTACTACACTGTATCCATCAAATCTATCCGCATCCTACAAGATAGCTATGTAACACAGAGTGTAATGTGAAGTTCTCTCCTTGTCTTCTAGAAATATTATGCTAATACAGCTTCAGTTTAATGAAAGTCCTACTAAAAATAGGTTGGTCTGATACAATACATTATCATGATTCAAATGGAATTGTTAGCAGATGGTGGCAGACCAGGCCCTGATATTTTCTGTTGTGTTTACTCTGTTTACTCTCCTGTTTCCTAGATTCAGAGAATCCTAAAGGAAAGTGCTGTCTTTTTTTCTAGCACCTATTAGAGGATAGAGTTCAAAGTACATATTCTTTCACTAACTCTTGAATGGATGAATCCATTAATGAATTTCTAATGACTAGAAATTCAACACATACGCATTCGAGGAGGAAAACATACATGACCAAAATCAAGTAAAACTTTTGTAAAATTACCACACATAGCTATAACGTAAAACAAAAATACAAAGAAAGAGAAAATAAGTATCTTTAAAATAAAGAAGAAATCCACCTGGTTCACGTCACCAACTAAAGCATGTAGAAATTTTAAATAAAGTTTTAATATTTTTATATTTAACAATCTAAGACTGATTTCTATAATTGTGCTAAGGTGCTATTTCTTACACAACTGATATTCTAGGATGCTTAGGAGCTAATGTTTAATGTGATGGTTAATTAGTATTGGAAAAAATCTAGATGAAGATATATAGGTCAGAAAAACGTGCAGAAGAAGAAAAAAATGTTCTTTTTTAACTGCATGTACTTTACTAACCCTTTAAATGCATAACCAATTATGAACACTGTGGTGCTATCAGTAATTTCTTACTGAGCATATAAATTTAAAATGGTGATTTCAATTTTTATTTCATCAGGGCAAGGAAGATAATAAAATTGAATACTAATTAGTGTATGTGGGTCATACACCTGAAAGATTAGATGAATACTGTGCTCATTATAACTGAGTTTAAGCAAAGTACTCAAATGTTTCATTTGAAGGACTGAATATAAATAAAAGAATTAAGGGGCAAAGGAAATCAATAATGAATACTCAAACACACAAAATGATACATCATTAGACTTGCCAGATTCTCTTAGATACGATTTTCTTTCAAGAAATTAACAAAGTTTTTTTATAAAACATAACCTAGAAAATAAGTTATGAAATAATGCATAAGTATCTTGAACACAGACACTAAGTATTTATTGAATAACAATGGAGAGCTTTAGTTTTTCTCCCCTTGGGTGGGAGATTTTGCCCTCCATTACACCCGGTTTCATATCTACTTTAACTGTGCTTCTCTAAGAGTTCATGATTATCTTCAGACAAAAAGCAAAACTATCATCATCATTATTCTACATCCCTTAAAAGTAATATCAGTTTTTAATTATTCCGCTTAAGAGGATAAACAAAATCATTTAATTTAAACAGTACATTGCCATCCTGAACCTCAGCGTCAATGCATTCTATGATAGATATACTTTTATCTGACAATGTGAATGTTCCTTTTTTGCATTATTATTATTATTGCTCAATATTTCGTTGCAGCCATCATCTGATTTATTTTCCAAATGTATTTATCTTCATTCATTCCTTGCAAGGTTTTTGTTTCTAGTCCTCATCTTAAACATTGTTATTGTTATTAAATTTCAAGCCTTTTAAATTTGTGAAGGCAAAAAGTGGAAACCAAATAAACACATGTACATGTACAGAGAAAATTAAAATTAAAAAAAGAAGGGCATTGAACTGAAGTAAAATATTAGGACACTGGCCTTGAGAAGGTATCTGGTTAAAAAGGAAACTTTTATAACACTTCAGTGTTTGGTGGAGTGTTTAATAAATCTTATAATTTGATAAAGCAGATTCTGAAAGCAAATACGTTTTACTGGCAATGCAAAATGAAAAAAAAAAAAAAACCCAGCACATTATCCTATTCCATTAAGGTTATTTCTACCTTTAGTCACTGGGACAAAGGGAATATTTAAAAGTGTGTACAATACTTTGAAAAGTAGAATGATGCATAGTGTTGAGAAAACAATAAACTGGGTAAAGCAAAGAGAAAAATCTGGACGGGAAACATTTATAATGTATTTCTCAGAGTAAATACTGCAAAAAAAATGATATTTATTGTATCGAAACGCATAATCATTTAAGCTGACAAACATAACTTGCCACACAGAAACCCTCACACAAACTCTCATATCATCTCCCAATTGTTAGGCAATTTCTGCTATGAATATTAATTTCTAAAGTTTAGAACGGCAATCTTACAAATGCATTTCAGAATAGTCAACTACAGTTATTAAAAATGTCTCCAGAATAGTTATTAGTACATAAAATACAAGCATTTTCTGTTACTCCTTGTCTTATTCGAAACCTTCATTGGATCATCATTAATCTGTGTTCAAAATTGTATTCCAAAATCTGGAATTCTTTCTGCAAATGGGGCTATGGATTCAAAAAGCCAAATGTAAATTAAGAAGAATTGTTGGCAAATGCACCACAATTTAAATACATAAAAAAAAGAATATAAGGTAGTAAGATTGATAGAGCTGTATCAATAAAAGAAATATATGTATATTATATATAAGATTTTCTAATAAACTGAGCAAAGAACTATCTGAAGGAGCTTTTGGCTCAGTTTTTAAACTATGGAAGTCTTGCTGCTACTTGGCCATGAATTAGTTTTTTTTTTTTTATATTCAATGCCTATAAGCCAGCCCTTATATAGTACACCCAATAATGTCACATCTGGAATTTTTCATGTGTCTGTCGCTCAAAATATGTACAGACAGAACAGATCAGTCACCTCGACTAATCAAAATTCTCTAATAGCTCCCCACTTCAATGGAGTAAGTAAGGCTAATACCTTTTAGTATGAACCCTTTGGCATAACCAACTCACACACTAAATTTGAACACATGCCTCCAGCAACTTGTCCTCAGGTCATGATTTTCTACAAGATATTCCCAGATGCCCATGTGGCACCTCTGCTCATGCTGTTCCCTGGGAGTCTAGTTTCTCTTGAAAGCTATTTTCCCAGGCCTAGTCTAAAACTTAGCTATCCCATGTGACTTTCTCAAAATAATTAAGTACTTCCTTCTCTGACCCCATGGTATACTTCCCTTTAGCACAAGTCAATGACTTTTTAAACAGTTATCAATGTGCTTTTCCCCAACAGAGGGAAAGCCTTTCACAGAAATCAGTTCTGATCATCTTTTTTGTTCTTCTAATACCGAGCTTACTGTTCCACTTTATCTAAATGCTCAACAAGCACTGAAATGGATAGAATATAAGGTTCTGATAGGGCAACTGTCCAGGCCGACTTGGGGAAATTAATTAATTTCTCAGCATATTGTAGTTTTCTCTTGTTTTAAAACAATAGGTGGTGGATGACAATGAATGACCTAGGAACTGAAACATCTCAGCTATTGAAACAAGGTGCATCTGAAGTACTGTGATGTGTATCCTGATCCACTGCATATTTCATACTTGTGTGTGTGGAACCACTTCTTAGGAATGAAACAGATATAACTTAGATAGTCTTGAAGTGTCCTAGGTTGCTGCTGAATGTCAGCACTGTGCTAATGACACACAGCACACGAGAAAGCCCCTCCCTTTGATATGTACATTAAAATAGTGGCATTTAACCTCAAGCAATTTAACGCTTTTAATCTCCTTATACACTTTCCAACAGAGTATGTATGGTTCCCACATTTTCAGAGTTTATAGCCAATTTGAGCTTTTAGCCAAATCCTCTAAATCACTGAATCAGGAAGAGAGTCCCACTGAGTTCTCACTTGTCTGCTTTCTTAAATGACTCGTCATTTGGGCAGTTACCTTGTCCCATCCCATCTGTTACCTGAATCCACGGCCATCTGTCATTTTCTGCAGCCGTCCACGCATTTATCAGCCCCTTCTTATTAAGACGTGCATAGTAGGGATACCATTTCTGGAGTCCAAAAAGAGCTCGGTGAGTAGAGGAAGCTGTTATTTGCTGATTTGATATGATTCCACCTTCAATTCCCAACGGACCTGAGCATTCTGGGAACAAAGCAGAAAAAAGCACCAACGTTTTAGAAATAATACATCTGCAAAATGTGACTGCACGATTTAATGGGAGATTTCTTTAAATGATTTGAACCTGTGCCCCCATGCCTTGTACACCTCATCCAGTTGACTGACTGCAACATTAAGGAAATGATTCTTGCTCTTCACGATGCTGTCTGCTTCCTCTGCTGTGACTGTGGCCACTGTACAGACACTTCCCTTCTGCATTACAATTCTGTATAATGGACTGATATCTCAGGTCCTTGGATTGTTGATCATGTCAACACAAGCATAATGTGCCTAAAAGGCCTTATACTTTAAATCGCCAGAGATTAGCATGCCACATAAATCTAAAAGACTCAAAAAACATTTGTCAATCCATTATTCCTTAACTAGCACACATCTGAGTTTGTGTCAAAATCATTTTTCTACTAAGTTAGCACCTTTCACTAACAAACTTTTTAACTTAAATTTTTATATCCATTAAAAGTTATGCTTCCACGACAAGGGTGATGCGTAATTCTGTTAACATTTCAAGATATTATTAAAATAACCTGTGATGTCTTATAAATTAGAAAACAATATGTGAACAAATTGTTTTTATAAAAAAAGCAGGTAAACTCTTAACATTATACATGACACAATGTGTACAACTCGGTAAATTCACAACTCTAGATATTGGGATTCTGTAGTAACATTTTAAGTTTACTGTTGTTTAAATTTGCTACTTGGAAACCTACTGAAAATTTTCTAATAAAAATTTAAAATACTAAGATTAGTGCATAATATACTCAAATAATATATTCACAGATGCCAAATATGTTAAATCTATAAATCCACATGTATATTTTATATAAAAAATTATATTATATATTTAATTTTTTTCTTTTTTGAGACAGAATCTCAAGCTATCACCGTGGATAGAGTGAGTCATCATAGCCCACAGCAACCTCCAACTCTGGGGCTCATGTGATCCTCTTGCCTCAGTTTTTCTATTTTTAGTAGAGACGGGGTCTCACTTTTTGCATAGCCTGGTCTAAACTCTTGAGCTCAAGCAAGCCACCCACCTCAGCTTCCCAGAGTGCTAGGATTACAGGCATGAGCCACCAACCTGGCCTAAATATATTTGAATTTTTTAATTACTTTAAAAATTCACGAGAAAGCACATTTATTTTAAATAAGGTTTAAAAATTCAGAAAATGTAAGTTATGATATAACAAAAAATAATACAATACTTGAACTTTATAATTTCAACAATAAATCATACATTATACTCAACTTTTTGGCAAGTTTAGATTTGTATGATAAGTGTGATAATCCTATTATAAAATGTACTACAATAATTTACCAGAATTCCTGAAAATAAGAAAAGACTGCAATGCCATTTTTAAATGTTAGTATGTACAAGCCAATCATGCACATTTTGGCTTTTAATTACTATAGAAGTCGAATATTGTAACTAATTAAATGTTTACATTCAGACTGAGCTTGAAAACATGAAAGGAAGTATTTGGCAGCTGGATTAAAATGTTTTTAAAAGTTAAGAAGATATTTCTCATTGGTAACCCTTTCTTTTTCATTGTAATAAACATGCTTCTTGTTTAAGCTCATCTTCTGTGAGTAAATAGCTCTGATGGTTTTCAAACCTTTAAAGCACTTTTTTCTTTTTTTAATAAAGAGGATAAAACTGTGTGGATATATAATCATTTTAATCAGGACTATATCAGTAAGGATGACATTAACATGGTAAAAATTGCATCTCTGCTATTGATAATTAAAAAATTATTCACATGATATGTTAGATCTAGATAATAAGATCTCATGTAATTAGGACAGTTTAACACTTTATAATGGCACAATATATCAGCTTGAAGTCATTAGATGGAGATGACATTCATTTGTAGAACTGCAGTATTAAAAGCTGCAGATAATAATCTAATTTCCACATTTCAAAAAAACCTAACACTGAAAAATCAAATATCGATTGTCTGGATTCTTGTTTTGCTTTCCATTTTAAACTCCGAGAAGTTTACAGACTTCTTTTTTTCTTGAGACAGAGCCTCAAGCTGTCGCCCTGGGTAGAGTGCCGTGGCATCACAGCTCACAGCAACCTCCAACTCCTGGGCTCAAGCGAGTCTCCTGCCTCAGCCTCCCAAGTAGCTGGGACCACAGGTGCCTGCCACAATGCCTGGCTATTTTTTGGTCATTGTTGTTGGCAGGCCCAGCTGGATTTGAACCCACCAGCTCAGGTGTATGTGGCTGGTGCCTTAGCTGCTTGAGCCATAGGTGCCAAGCCAGACTTCTTAAATATATTAAGAAACTTTCATGATGACACTCTGAATTTAAAACCTGCAGGAGCCTGGCTTGTTAAGATTATTGAAATTAAAGGAGTCTCAAGGATTTTGTCCTTGATTTGAACGGAATAATGCAGTAGGCAAGAGGGTCCTTTATTGCAGGCCACTTATCACGCAGGCCAGGAAGTAGAGCAGCAAAGGTCGAGAGAGCCAACATTGATTAATTAAACTGTTTAATAACCTTAAAAAAAACTCTGTCATTTAGTTGCTTACTTTTAAAGACCTTACGTTGGTCATCCAACTTAGGATTTGTAACCAGTTTAAAAGAGAGAGTGGATCTCAG
Source organism: Otolemur garnettii (assembly GCF_000181295.1). Lineage (NCBI taxonomy): Eukaryota > Metazoa > Chordata > Mammalia > Primates > Galagidae > Otolemur > Otolemur garnettii. The sequence continues at coordinate 17,890,937 of NW_003852412.1, forward strand.
CCGTACTGTTGTGTAAGTCTAATTCATCAGTATGCTTAACCCACCGACCTCCATTTATTAGCTAACATCTCAGCAAACACACTGGCTGTGATATTCCATTATCAAACAAGCACATGCCAATGAGGGATTGTCAGTATGTACTTGCATGGGTTCCTTTACCATAAGGCTCCCAATCACACACTCGTTCATGAAAATAACATAATTCAAAAAATATATGTTGACGTACATTCACGGGGTTCAAAGTATTTTCATACCAGCTACCTCATTGCCCTGATTTCCAGTTTATGAGTGTTTCTTTTCCAAGATCTCAATTCTACAGTGTTACTTTTTTTTTCCACCAGAGCATAAGGTTTTTTATTTATTCATTCATTTTTATTGTTGGGGATTCATTGAAGGCACAAGAAACCAGGTTATACAGACTGCATTTGTCAGGTATACCACATTGTTACTGTTTTTAGTAGAAACTTTTACAACATTCACATACATACTCTACCAAAATGCAATCAGAAAACTCTCACCAGAGTAAGCATGACTAATGGCAGGGGCACATAAGGAAGGGTGAGTCTGTGACACAGCACAGACAGCAGATGTTGATTGTCTGGATTCTTGTTTTGCTTTTCATTTTCAACTCCAAGAAGTTTACAGACTTCTTAAACGTCCTAAAAAACTTTCAGGGATATCTCAGACTTGGGTTGGTGATACTCAATTTTCATCTGCTTTAAAATTGAGGTTATGATCCAGGCCTGGTGGCTCCTCTTAGCCCTCTGGGAGGCCGAGGTGGGGTGATTTCATGAGCTCAGGAGTTGAAGTCCAGCTTGAGCAAGAGCATGAACCAGTCTCTACTAAAAACAGAAAAATTCACCAGTTGCTATAGCAGGCACCTGTAGCCCCAGCTACTTGGGTGGCCAAAGCAAGAAAGAGGATCACTTGAGCCCAAGAGATTAAGGTTGCAGTGAGCTATGATGATGCCACGGCATTCTAGCCTGGGCAACAGAGTGAGACTCTGTTTTAAATAAATAAAATATAAAATAAAATAGAATAGAATAAAATGAAATAAAATAAAATAGAGGGTATGATGAAACCTTAGCCATCATTTATGAAGCAACATAAAGGAATAAATGCTTTTGCCTTTGTATCTATACATTGTCAAAAAATAATGAACTTGGTTCTCCCCTAAGATCTTTTTCATGCTTCTCTTGAGGGGAACCCCTCTCACTGAAGTGATCCTGGTCTTTCAGCCCATCTGGACATGCACTGGGCCTTTTCCTGAGGCACTCAGAGTACACAGGAAGAACTCAGTACATACACACCAAATGTTATGGGGCCTCTTTTTCTAAGCAGTAAACTAATAAGCAAAAGCGAGTCTTATATATATTTCAGGGTGGAAAGTTGTCACAACAGCAGATTTTCTTCACTAATCATGGGGACCACAATCAAATGGATGTCATCATAATCAAAGGTCCAAAATCCAATTTCCTTTTGCCTGTGCTGTCCGCTTCCCCAATGTCCTATTAAACTCAACAGTTATAAAAACTAATGAAGGAACTGCAATTCAGAATGCAAATGATTATACACCTAAGCTTCAGTGACCTCCAACAATTAATAATAAGACGGTTAAGAAGAAAGGCAATAGGAAGGGTCACGCTGCTTTTACTATCAACACATGAGGAAGAAACGTAAGAGGAACTGATGACCGTCTGCAGGGTGTGCATCTATACGTGTTTTCCCACATGGCCTTTGAAATAATACTGCACAGAGAAAGGTTAGCATGTTTATTTCATGAATGAGGAAATTTGGGAGGATGAAGTTAAACAAGTAAAAGATGAGTCTGGAATTCAGTTGAAGAGTTCCGTCATTCTTCAAAGTTTGATCCTGACCTTTTTCTTCTGCTGTTTTACATGGGGAATGTGTACTGTCCTTACATATGATGGGAGAGAAGCTAGCACAACGAACACAGAACATGTGGAATTTAACTAGAGACATTCAGGAATTGAGAGAGCTTCACCAAATTGGAACATACGCACGTATTAAAACGGTAGGTGACAGGGTTGGCCATCAGTGCAGAATAAATACTGGGGGTTTATAGTGATATGTGTCCCTTGAGTTGTAAAAAAATGAAGCAGATATCATTATTGGCATATATACTGCTTATCTAATACAGATAAAGTAAGGTCCTCTCATTATTTTATTGACTTCTGGGAGGCATCTGTGGCTCAAGGAGTAGGGTGCTGGCCCCGTGTACCGGAGGTGGTGGATTCAAACCCAACCCCAGCCCAAAACTGCAAACAAACAAACAAAAAAAACGTATTGACTTCTTACTATGTGGCCATACATCCGTCACTCCATCTACTCATCTAGCCTCTCTTCATTTAATTCAGTTTTCAAAATATGTATATTTAAGGTCTATTATTATATCAGGCACTTTTCTAAGAAGTAGTGATAAGGGGATTAAAAAGGCAGAAAAAGGTCTGTGTTCTCTAACAGTTCATATTCTAATAGGGAACAAATAATAAACAATCAAATAAATAAGAAAACGCAGTGGTAAGTGCTATGAAGGAAAAAGAAGAGTAAGTAGTTCAAGTGAGGGTGTGTCAAGTGACCTTTGGATGACTTTTCTGAGAGGTGACACTAAATGTGATCTCTGACTGGGAAGCATTCCCCGGCTATTGTGCTGGAATTACAGTACCGGTTTCCTCAAACTCCTTTCCCCACAGTGGGGCAGACAGGCAGAAATGAGAACATTTTCATATAATACGGCAGAGGCTATGAGAGTGGATACACAGGATTCAGTGGGATAGGAAAGAGGAAATCCAAACACAGCCTGGAGTTTGGGGAAAGATTTCCTGGGGGAAAAAATACGATGAGGCACAGTGGAGAAAGGCAGCTTGACCCAGGAAGCTGCCAGCTGTGATGAGGGACGTACAAGCAGTGCAGTGTCACTGGACCAAGAGGGGTCGGCAGGAGGATGGTTGAGAAATGGGGTGGAGAAGAAGAAAGACCCTTGATTATTTTGCAGGAGAGACTGCTAGTAAGACTTGATTCTATCAGAAATACAGGGTTTTTGAAGGATTCTAACCACAGTCATATTTGCATTTAATACCACTTATCTAGATCATTCCTATTATGACATGCAGGGTAGAATTAAAAGGTAACAAAACTATAGCCAAATAGTGAGCAACCCCCATTGTCCAGCTAAAAAGTGATGCAGGTCTGAAGAGGGGTGGAGAAAAGGAAGAGTTCAAAAAACACTTAAGAGGTAAAATTAGGCAGAGCTAGTTACGTCGTGTGGGGGGAAATGAACCACCTGGATTTCAGAGGAAGCACACAGCATGGAGAGGTGCTCACTTTAGTTGAGACTGGCCAAATTTTGCAAATAACACCATTGAGCTTAAGCCTAATTCCTCTCTTAAGATTTATCAAACATCATTCATGTTGCTGAATTGAACTTGGGAGGGTTTCCTTTTATTTCATCTGCTCTTCCTACCCCGACCTTGGTAGGCTACTCATCAACTAGGGACAAGACTGAAAAGTGAAAACCTACTTTTATGCTCCCACCTCGGCAAGTACTTCCCTGCCCCAAAGCTTACCCACGTGTACTACCTGTGCACATCTCTTGTCCCCTAAGAGGGAGAATCCCTTTTCATGCAAGGATTATATTCCTCATAGCATTTCACTGTAAGGTTCAGTTTCAGCAGAGAATTAATAATTTTAGACAGAATTACTTTTTCAATAATAAATATGAAAGACAAGCAAATAATACAAATTATAGGTAACATTGTAACGTTTTGTGTAGTTCATTTTTAAATTAAATATTCTTATTCACTTATACTCTCCCAAGAATACACAGGTTAAAGAGGACTTCTTTCAAAACTGTTTATATGCTCAATCAGTTCTTTAGTAATGAAAACAATGATACTGAGAGTGGAGGGAGCTGCTTTATTTTAACTAGCTGGTACACAGTGTTACCAGGTATTTCTACCATTCCTCATTGGTACAGTTAATGTGGATACAGTGGCAATTCCATCAGTGCTGAATACCGCAGCAGAACATAGTAGTAGAATATAGTAGAAGACAAGAGACTCTACTGCCTGGCTGCACAATCTGCATTTATGTGTCTCTGGCACTGTGCTTGCTTTTGTCAGATATAGCAATAATCTTAAATTAATGAGTTCATTCAACATTGACTACCAGAGGTTTTTCAGGCATCATTTACATAGTCACTTAAAATAATTGCATTGCCTGAATTGTCTGCATGGATTGGAAATGCCTTCTGACCCAATGCCCTGCCACTCAGACTAACACTGAGCAGAGCGAGTGATGTAACCCGGCAGGTTGAGCAGAGGCTGGGCCAGCTGGGGCCAAGCACCAAGCGCTCTCCCCAGAGGGACTTTTCTGCCCTGACCAAGTCGGATGTGAATAAAACAGCTTCAAAGCCAAGTCCTTCTCACTCTGCAAACTCATTCTGGGGAGTGTGGCAAAGAATGGTGGCTGCATTTTATTGATCTGGCAGCTGACAAGCAAGCGGTGCCCCAAGACGTCTCAAATCTGGTTCCTGCGTGTGCTGATTGAGCCTTTCAAACACATGAGATGCACAGCTGAATCTGTAACAGGAAGGCACTGCTATGCTTTGCTCTATCTCAGTATCCAGACACATTCAGAATGAAAGGATTTCAAATTAAAGCCTTGTAAGAAACAAATCTCCTTTAAAGATCTCCAGTCCTTCCTTGGCTAACTATCTCCTAGGAGCGAGTCCTCTGCTGTGCTTAGCATAGCGTGATAATTGTGCTGAGCGTGCGCTGGCGAATAGATTACTGATGACCTCTAATGCTGCAGAAATTAATGCTGATTCAAACACAACCTCCCTCTGTGCCACGTGGACCACAGCCTTCCTGTCTTCCTAGCATTTGCTTTATTTTAGAGGTGTCTTGGGTCTAGGTTTCACGTTGGGGAGGGAGGGAGCAAGGCCACCATTTCTCTCACTGTGGCCTGGAGCGAAAGACCCCCAAGGATTCTTCTTTCGGTGTTTCTTGTCAGGGGAGCCCCAACACATTTGATCTGATTTCCTTCAAGGTTATCATTTTTCCTGTGTTAGGAAATTGTGTCAGAAAAGAAGAGGGCAAGGGATGGAGTGAAAAGAGAAAGTTTAAGAAAGGGCCTGAATCTTCCAGATTAGGTGCAAGAGACAAGGGAGGTGGCGAGACATTCCCTGGCCACAGTCCCAGCTGTGAAGGTGGGCGTGCAGAC
>NW_003852412.1:17902502-17977731 GCF_000181295.1 Otolemur garnettii
GCAGACGCGGCCACAGTCCCAGCTGTGAAGGTGGGCGCGCAGACACGGCCTTTCCTTTCCTTACCTTTGCTGGCCCTTCCCACATTCCTGCAGAGCCCCCCCCGCCGCCCCGTCAGCCCCTGCTTAGCACACTGAGAATAATCACCTTCTAAGGACGCAGAATGAAATTCCATTGGTGGTGTTTGTTTCTCTCCACACCAGAGTCCGCTTCTTCGTGAACTTCACAGGCTCACAGTAATCTTGCTTAGGGAACGGGTCATTGTAAAATGGTCAAAATCGTTTTTTAAAAGTAAGTTAAGCTTATTTGGACGGCACAGGAAATACATGCGTACCTTAGAGAGAAGGCCGTCTCTGTATCTGATGGGCAACTTAGCTTAGATAAATAACAATTTTCTTCACGGTGGTGAGGACGGTGATTTTGTGATATGTGACCAGGAAAACTCTCCCCCCACCCCCCACTCTATTTAGAATGACATCCTATTATTTTCCATATTGAAAAGCTCAGAAGATGTCCAGGTTAAATGATCAGGAACAACTATTTGTGCATATTTTTTCTCTTAGATATAAACTTCTTAAAGGCAGAAATCATGCAGTTTGCATTACTTTTGTTTCCAAAGCACTTAACATAGACCTTGCAAATTGGCAGTCCTCAATATGGTGGGTTAGAGTAAATTAAAACAAATCATCACTTCTTGGAATGACTTCTCTTCCTTTTTTAAAGTCAAATTAATCTTCTGAATGCAGATGTTATCACTCTAAAGATTCAACAGAGTGGATGGGTCTTAAAGTCAGAAATGCTTCTGTGGTAGATTGCTTAAAATACATAAAAATCAATTCTTTTCTTCCTCTTCTTCTTGGAAGTAGCAGAAAAATAATGTTTGGAATGATGACTTTTAAAAAGTTACAAATTTAATGATCAGCTATCTAGCTATTTTTCTGTAAAACATGTGTTATCTCAAGTCAGTTATGATATGTTATCAGTTTACGTTAATTGTTTTGAATTCAGGGGAAAAATAAAGCCATGAATAAGCTAAACTATAATAGGAAATTATTCATATTTCCCCAAGCTGATTTCTGAGCATACTGAGGAAGAATGACGGTGTTAGAATTTAAATAGCAGGGTTTAGGGACTTGGCATTCAAAGGCCAAAATGCTTATTGACGTCATTCACAAAAATGGACAAAATCTCATGCCATTATGATTTTACCACAGTCAACAGAGCTGCGCTAGGACAACAGAAGAGAAGGTTTCCATTTGCTTTAGGTGCATTCATTCAAAGCAAAAGAGTAGACGGGTGTCAGGCGCTAAGTGCGCTTTTGCAGCCAGGCAAGATTTCAGTAACTTGGAGTTAGGCTTCCACTCAAGCTGCATAATTCATCTTCCACCAACTACGGAGATAAGAGCATAGTTGGATGAAATATTTGTCTGAATAGTCAAAAGTTTAAAAGTCAAAAACCTAAAGACGGATACCTGTTCTTAGCTTTCTGACACCGTCTATCCATGCACAGGAAAGAGCTAAAAGGGGTATAATGCCAAGGTAAGACGCTGAAAAAAGGGATTCAGTTGCTGGAAGGAACATGAGCAGAATAGCAAATGTAAATATTCCAACAGTGCCGCGCAGAAGACACGTTACTATGCTTTTAAGTTATTTGCATCTTTAAGATTTTTTAGCCAATGTATATCAGGATAAATGCCAAAAAGCATTGCCTCTGATGTTGTGTTATAAAGAAATATTACTGGCAGGCCAGACATTGATGTTTATTGGAGAGATAAATCACAGCCCCAAACTCAATTACCAGCTACACCTAGCCATTTTTTCCCCTATACAATGTGGTTAGACTTTTCTTCATACTGAATGTTATCTCAGGTCAAGTACGAAATCTCACTGTGCCAGAGGTCAAAAGAAATCCAGGAGATCAAACAGCAGACCACTGCTGATGGTCAGGTATTGCATAATGAGCCTTCTCTGATACTAGAACCCTTTGGAAAGCTGTGGAGCGAACTGCAGAGAGTAAAATCCACAGCTGGAAATGCGTGGTAGAAAATTTGCTCCTTTGAATTCTAGAGACATCTACATTATTCCTTCACTCTTAAAAAGGTAAGAAAGTGTTTGTCACTTAGAAAATAAAGAAGTAATACCTGTACAATCAGAAATGTATTAGGGTTGAACAAAGACCTAAAAATTATTTTCAGTAATTTTTGTCTGCTTTCCAAGGGACGACTTCACCTCTGCCCAGTTTCCTCTGTCCAAATTAATAGGGAAGAATTCCTGATAATACGCATTTACTAACTGAACCGCCCTCCAGACGAATGCACCACAATGGGCACATGCAATGCTATAGGATATTATGATTGCAATGGCTTTGGTAGTCCAGAAAAAAAATAAATCAACATAGAATTTTAAACATAATAAATGTAAAGCTACTAAAACAAAAACTACTTTGCCAATGTTGTAGAAAGAACATTTTAGGAAGATTTAATAGAGTAACAATTTTATTACAAACCTGTAGAAGCTGAGCCCACTTTTCATACATTATCTCTTATTCAATAGAGACTCATACGGAATGTGTTTTATAATGTAATGAATATGGATCAGCCCTGAAATAGGAAACTTGCCTTCTACTTCTTTTCAATTTATATATGTAATAATAAAGTAGATCCTGATATCCCATGCAGTCTGGGTTCAATATTTATTTTTATTGAACAATATTTGTAGGAAAAACAAATTTGTTTCAGTTTTACTAATAAAGCATGCATATATTTTAGATGAGTGTAGGGATTTAAGAATCTTAAATCTGGATTTAAATCTTCTGTTGCTGAAGTGAGTATGGCACATTATCTATGCTCAACAAAGTATCCACAGTGGGATAAATTGTTATTTTCTGATATGGTGCAACAGAATACATTATTGCTACTGCTGTAAGGTGAATACATATATTTCTTATAAACTTATATTAAACATATATGACAAATACAGAAATTTAAACTAGGAAGAATTCTAGGCTTGCTCATTAGGAACTTGTAAATTTTGAAAAATATCCACAGCTAGGAATTCCATGCTTTTCTTGGGCTTTTAAAGATCAGAGAAATTAAAGTTTCTTTCATTTTGGAATTTAAAAAAAGACTAAGTTCTTCAGAAGCCTGCCAATGTTGGATAGCTCACCACTCTACTACACTTATTTATAATAAGATTAACTGGGTAGGGGCCATAACATCATAAACATAAAATGATTCATACTCATTTACACAAAATGAATCAGCAGAATTAATTTCACTTCTAAACTGTCCTGTATACTTTAGGAAAATAGCCACTTGATTTCCTCAGAAATCATTCTTTCTAGTCACATATTTCAAAAAACAATAAACATCATTATTTTCTAACTTAAATGTCATATGACACAGCAGGATATAGTCACTATTTTTACTATAAAGGGAAGATAAATTGCATACAAATACAGAGAGAGAACCCAGGATATAAATTTATCTTTCTATTAGTTGAACATTTTTGTTCAATTACCTAAATCCTCTTAAACTATATATAAAATAAAAATGTATAAATTGCTCAGGCAGAGGGTTAAAACAATACATCCTTGGTGCCTTAGTATTTGGAAAAGTTATCAACTCAGCTAAACCAAAGTTGCAAAGATAAAAAGAAAATAAAAATACTCATTTTATATTTCTAGATTTAGAGGTGCACGACTACTTCAGATCATACAATCTGCAAACACAGGCAATTTATTTGAAATACAACTAAGGTAATAGTTGGTATGATATAGTGGCAACTTGTGATGAGTATAGGCACCAGTTTCCATCATATCAGTTTATCAAAACTGTCATTCACTGAACGTTTGGTTAAGGGCATCAGGGCAAGTTCCAAAAATTTCTGCTCTAAACAGATCCCTGAACAAAAACTGTATGCTACTTCATTGAAGAATTTTGGCTTATGAAGCCAGAGAGATGTTGAGTTTCAATGCATACACCACCCACCCTGACAAGCTGTGTGGCCTCTGGGAATTTGGTTAATCTCTCAGCAGCTCCAGATTAATCAAGGGTTTACAAATTTTACTGCACATTAGAATAACATGGAGCTTTAAAAAATTCCAATGCCCGGAAGCATCTCATACAATACCCATCTGAATATCTTGGGGCAGGAGCAAGATATCTGCCTTTTTAAAAGTTCTGATGATACCAGTGTATCCCATAACACAGGACCAATGTATTTGAGGGAAACCAACATCTCTTTATTCCCTAGAGTAGAAACAATCCGTGGTTAGCACCTAGTCAACTCTATGGCAACTAATATGCCCTTAGTAAATGGTAGTTCTCATGATGCTGTTTGTTATAAAACAAAAGCAAGAGATACAAAGTCATGGGTGGGAGGGACAGACATCTACTTTTGCTACCTAGAGAACCATGGTTTAAACATATGCCCCTGGTTCAGCCAGGCTTTACATGCATTCACCTCTTATCAGAGAAGTAAAAAAAAAAAGAATAGAACATCTATTCCCATTTCCCATACAAAACATTCTTCAATAAAAATCTGAAATACATACATAAGCATAATTATTAATCATGAGCTGTGACTGAAAATGATTCAAACTATCGTGTCACTTGGCATCTCCTTAATACCACATTCATCATCAGTTATTTCTGTCACCAAAGCATTCAAATTGTCAGATAAAACTCTTTGCCTGGGGGAAATATAAATTATGGCTTCCTGTAATGAATGAAAATGAAATGATCCCCCACAGTGTATTGCCAGACTGGCTGGAAATAAAAATAACTAATTAAATAATCTTTTTTTAAAAACAGGTCTGTGTCTGGCAGGCACTTCTTTTCACTGTGGTAAAAACCAGGGCTCTCCTATGGAAAAATCTCATATTAACACTGTGACAAATCACATTACACCTCTGAAAAGCACCTCAATAATTGAGATTTTTTTTTTTTACTCAATTTCCTATCTGAGTCATCCTATCTTCAGGATACGTGGAGAGGAAGTTTTAGCTGCTGGCTATTTTGTGAGGGCAATCAAAGAAATCTCATTTCCTCACGTTCATAACCAAGAGTAAAGTAACAAACCATTTCCCCCTAAATTGAGTAACACCAGGTTCCTGTATCTTCAGCATATCCTTTTCTTTTTCATCTTGACTTGTTCCAATCAATATGGAAGAATATTCATATTCATGGTTTCAGATTTCTAAGGACTTAATGGGGTGTACTGGGGAAAAAATCATGAAATGCCCTCTAGCATCCAGCCAACTCTTCATGAGAGGTATGAAAACCAGGCACGAATAGCAGTCTCTTATGAAGTGTTATATAAAGAAAGCAAACTGAAGAGACAGTTTCAAAAGAAATGAAATGTGTGATATATTCAGGAAATGTAAACTTCCCCACCAGGGTTGTCAAAAGCTCACGGTAACTCTGGGAGGCTGAGGCAGTTGGATCGCCTGAGCTCAGGAGTTCAAGACCAGCCTGAATGAGAGCGAGATTCCATCTCTAAACAATCATCAGGCATTGTGGTGTGCACCTGTAGTCCCAACTACTTAGGAGGCTGAGGCAAGAGATTAGCTTGAGCCCGAAGTTTGAGGTTGCTGTGAGTTATGATGATGCCATAGCGCTCTACCCAGAGTGACAGAGTAAGACTCTGTCTCAAAGAAAAAAAAAAAAGCACATGATAAAAACTTCAGGTAGTACAACGTACAACGAAACATTCAGGCTTATTCGTTCCATATATAGCAGGTGGCTTACATTTTAGTACAGAAGCCAACAGACTAACAAATATCTACTTGACGTCTCTAAAGGGCTGACTGGTTACTCTTCCTTCACTCTTCATCTTCCGTTTCCTCATGTCATCAACCTGGCTGAAGCCTCGCACTACGCTGACCACTGGCTGAAGAGGGATGGACAGAAGGAAGTTTGGTAAAACGCCACTTCTCCAAAGACTGTCACTTACAACGCTTGTTAACAGAACACCTGGAGGTCTGGGATCTGCTCTTTACTCTCTCACTCCACACAGACGCTACAGCATGGAAAGCTTGTCTGAAAAGCTAATTGTTTCCCTCTCTGTCATCATGAATTACTTCTCTACAACTAAAAATTCCACTTTTAACTATAAAATTAGAAATAGTCAATAAAATTGGAAAGTCTCTTTGCTTTTCTATTAATTTTGTTCCTGGGAATAGCAAATGCCATCCTGATTGGAGGATAAGTTTTTATTATCAAGAGCATTAGAAAACAAAGATGGTTCAGCCATGTGAACCAGAGGAACACGTCCTTATACATGACCACTTGTCATGAGGAAATGTCACAAGTGTGATATTATAATGCTTTGCTCACACACTCTGAAAGCTGTTAGGGGTTAAAAATATTAAAGACTATGTTAAAAATATAAATACGACATCAGTGGGGAATATGAAGTTTCCTGCTAAAGAACCATGTCTCTAAAATACCTGCAATTTCAGTGGAAGGTTACCACTGAATTTCCACTTCTATGTACCGAGAAGTGACAGAGACAGTGGAGAGGGAGCTACTACAACCTCACAAGTAAATCAAGTTGTTTTAATAATTTGAGATTATATTATGTTGCAATCTACAGCACGTACTGTTTGTATATAATAAAATCTTATTAAAGCAGTGGAGCTGCTGCAGTCATTCCCCTCGGGGTGCGTATAGCCTGAGTGGTTCTTAAGAAGCTGTTGGTGTTTGCAATCTGTTAACTTTGCACCATGAACTTAATCTAGGCCTGTCAGAATCCTCAAAGGAAAGTCACTGTGTGCACACAGGAAGGAAGCGGGGTGCTCACACTGCACCTGTGCAGACCCCAGTGCATTCCGCATTCTGCTCCTTCTTTAACTTATCACATGGGAGGCTCCCCTGATGCCAATATCAGTAGAAATTTTTTTTATCAAGGTTACTAACTATCTTTATTAATAATCTGCAACATGCTACCTGTTTGTGACCATAATTCTCTTTGTTGCATCTGTGAAAACATTGATTTAGTGCCTTCTTGGACATATAGAAGAAATAAAATTTCTTTTGAGTCCCAAAAAAAAAAAAATAATAATCTGATCTAAACCCTCCAACTGTCTTGTTTCATTACTACCCATGTAGTGGCTGAGAGTGAAATATACAAACACTGATAAATGATTCAGAAGTGCCTGAAAAACATCATGAAACAGCACAATTAACTCTTAAAAGTCAAATGGTAAATAAACATTAGCACTAATTTAATGATTAAATTCTGTGTTGAATTTCACTGTTTAAATAATTCTCCCATTGCCCTTTCTTTCCTCTTCTGGCCTAAGTCCTGCTGCAGCTCTGTGTCTCACGGCCGGTACTGCTGCCCCTGCTTCCTCAACTGAGTCTTCTTCATTGATCCTACACACTGAATTCAGAATAGATTCTGAAAATCTGACCATTTCCTTCTCCCGGTAAAACATTTTTCCCCCAATCCTCAGAAAAGAAAGGTCATCTTCTTCGCTGCTTGAAATTTACCTTCCAGAAATATCAAACTCCAAACCTTAGACCCAGTTTTGCTTAGTTGGCAGTGTATGAAATATCTTTCAGGTCATGACCCTAGAATTTTCTTCCCTGTTCACTTTTCCCCAAAGCTAAGTCAATTTTGCTATTAGTTGGATCCACAAAGACTCTGTGTACTTGTATCATAGATGACATTTGGCATTAAAATATGCTTTATGTGCATTTACGAATTTATAAATTTGTCTTCAACTCAAATTATAAATTCTCCAGACAAAAGTTACATCTGTCCGTTGGGTGCATTGGCCTTTTCCCTGCATCTTTGATAGTGTCAGATAGTAATAGCTGCTCAGAATCATAACTGATCTATTCAGCAGAGGATAACACAATGGAGAATCTTCCCCTGTGGCACGGTTCCCTATCTTGCCTTGCATTTTACCTGTTCTCACGTCAAGTTCACTTCATCCTTCTATATATCTTCCAATATGTTTTTCTCTTGAAACTAAGAGAAATAACATTTAATCATTCTGATTCCCTTCAGGACCATCAGAGGTGTCCAACTGGGGGCCCATGGGCTGCATGTTGGTTATTCAAGGCCTGTTTTGCTTATCTGTGGTGCTGGACATTGCAAAAATTATGCAGAAACTATTTTTTTACTCATCAGTTTTTTACTCATCAGTCTCGGAAAGAACTCCCTGAAAAATACAAACGGAGCCTGCACATATTTATTGCAAAGAAATAAAAAACAGGCATTTTAGACTTAAAATAGCCCCATCAATAGTATTTTTATTTCTTATTTTAACTGAGGCAACTTAGGCTTAGAGAGGTTAACCGTAGTATCACAGAGCCAGGGATTGGATCCAGATGTATCTATTCCCAATGAGTCATTGTACACATTGGGAGATGAGGGTCTAGGTATGATCTGTTTGCTGCATATGCCTTTGGGGGTATGGAGAAGCTCTAAAAAGTTATCAGCAGGGCAGGTGGCCATCAAGTTTTTAAGGGTATAGAGTAGCAGGGGACTTTCAGCCATGGCTTGTGGACTGAACATTCAATATAGACTGTTACTCATTCAACATTTAATACATATTTCTTGAGTCTCTTCTTTGTGCAAGGCAGAGGTATAACATTTCATATTTTAGTCAGCTGAAAGTGAAAGTGACTTTACAGCTGAGGGTAGCTTAGTAGAAACTACTTTGAGGTTAGCATCATTTTATAACTAAAGATTCATAGAAAAGGAATATTGCGAGCTGCCTACCTCAAGGCCTTCTACGGCTTTATTTCTCTCCCCCTCACTGTTTATTTTCTCTATGCAATGTAACAACCATTTTCATATTTCCTCTTAAAAGAAAGTCTATTATGGCATAGTGCGCTCTTCTGGGTTTAAGAAAACGCCTCAGGATAATCGTGGAGGCAATAATTTTCAACGCTAACATCTTCAGACATGAAATTAGCATGTGGGCAGTTATCACAAGATTTGTCTACCTTAAAATAAAAAGGTAAAAGTTTCTGTCTAATTTCCAAAATGTTTATCATTAATTTATCATGGACCTTGTGTTCTAACACAGGATTATTTTTATAGTTGCTGTTCATTTCTGCTTCTTATAGCTCTGTATTTTAGCTATACAACAATCCTTACAATGAATAAGAAAACAAATTAAACATCCATAAACTTGGATTTTCCTGGTATACTTTCCTTTTCTGTTATATCTATTTTAATGTTGATCCAAAGTTCATTATTTGTCATGTCAGATTAGAAAGCTTAAGTGTGGGGAAAAGAAATCGTTCAACTATGTAATGACTCCCCTTATCTTGCAATCATTCTAAAAGTTAGTTTTGACTACCAGTTCTCATAAGCATGACTAACTGGTAACATGAATTAGTAAATGGAACATGATTATGCAGGTTTAACCTCTATCTAGTACTGTCTTGTTAAGGGGAAACACACACACACAATTAATTTCAGTCACTAATAAAAACAGGATAAAATCTGACCAACCAGACGTAAGGAAGACAGTTTAGAAAGAATGAAGTTAACACTCTGTAAATGTTATATACACAGCCTCTGATGGTGTGTTACATGGATCTAAGCAAACTCCCATTTCAGAATCAAAGGAAATAATTTTTTAGTCTGCAAATACTCTCTTTAAATTATACAATACTTTTAATCTTGCTTATAAATATTAATAGACACTTCAAACAAGTAAATGCCACCAGTTTTCCAAGTGGAGTATCAGAAGTGCTCTCACCCTCTGCTAAGTGGCACAGTGATACTGGGTAGCTGGAATCTGGTGCATAACTGTGCCTTAGAAAACTAACATTTTTTTCTGTTGGCCTATCAATTTCATAAAACTGAATTTTATATATTACTTTGTAATATTTTTGGGCTAATGATGCTGTCACCCATGGTACCTAAAAACGTTGTACTTTTTATGATTAGCCCAGAAACCAGAAGGACACAGTCAGTAGCTCTGTGGGGACTTTTGTAGTGTTTTGTATGATGAATTGAGCTCCCATGATAAAATCCACCTGACTATTCAAAAGGTTAAATACACAAGAAAGCTGGTATTTTCCTATGGTAGGAAGAAGCTGAGAGCACTAATGAGTAAGTTGTTTTTGTTCTTAGGTGCACTTATCAACTGGCTGCTTCTCTGAGCATTAAAAGTAATCTGCTCATGCATAATCCACTGGACTACTTGTTATTCATGAAATGAAGCCAGTGCTAGTGAAAGTACTGTTATAATTGAGGATTATTTTTAAATTTAAATTCATCATTCATACAGAGAAGCAGAGCAAAAGTATACGGAGAAGCAAAAATTCTGAGCCCATGCGACCTGGAAACAGGAATAGGGAGAGGACGGGAAAGCCAGGAGTGAACCTGAGTCCTGTATGGAGAAGCCTTCATCACCGTGGGGTTCACGTGGAAACCTGGAGATACCCTTCTGCTCACACAGATAAACTGAGAAGACTTGTTTTCTTGGAGTCAAAAAATTTCACACGAAAGTACAATCAATGCACTATTTCAAATGTCTTAAAATCAAGGATTACGTGTCTCATCTTTTGATATTTTTCTGAAAGGGAGCTGGATGGAGGTGGAGGAAACTGGTCTGCTCAACCGGGAAGTCTGCAGGGCCCAAGAGCACGTGGGTATGAAGGAACCTGGGCAATCAATGGCCAATCGCAAAGGGCAATCCTTCCTGCAGGCAGAGAGGCCAAGGGAAGACTTGCAGCCAATTTCAAATGCAGTGTTTCCCACCCTGCCAGCCTTTGTCTCCTTCATGAGAGGGACCCACTTCTGACTCTCTCTGGAAGTGCTCTCACCTTTCTCTTTGTCACCCTGAAACCTGCGCAGGTGACTTTTGCTTTCCATCCACACTGCCTGAGCCGCTCCAGTTTCATTTTCAGTTTCACTCACTTTTGCTTTCCGTTACCACCTCCTCGGTTGAACTTTCTAGCTCCACCAAGTAATGGAACCACGTCAACTGGGTTCAGGAGATCGGGACCCCGCCCCAACAGTACCAGCATCTAGCGTATTTTTGCCACAGTGTGACTGGTAAGTGTGTTAGATCACAAGTCCCCTCCTCTTTAGGCCAATCCGACTCCTGAAGTCTGTGCAAACGTAGCTCCTTTAAAGAAAGGTCAGTTAAATGACCGAGTCACACACATCTGGAAAACGTGCACCTTTTAACGTAACTCTCGGTAATATGAACTCAGTGACCAGAAAGGAGCTAAACTCAAAAGCACAATTATTAATTATGTGCTCAGTGACAGTGCCATGATGCTTTAAAACTGATGTGCAGGCTGACCAACAATATCCCCAACAGATAGAAGCTCCCCTCCCCATGCCCCCGGGGAGGAGGGGTCTCCGTTACTTGGTAGATGAAACGATGACTTTGAACAACTGGCATTTTTCAGTTAACTCATACACAAACTGCATTATTCTAAAGATTCTGTGTATAAGATATTAGAAAGCCAAATAAATCAAATATGAACTTTTACATAGATAATAACTAGTTATAAGCAAATCATGAAGGTTTTAGTAAAAGGCAGACTGAATAGGCTCATTTTAAGACCACAGGCTCTGGGCAGGGGTGACAGGGAAAGGGGTATTGAGGGGCTTGTTCTTTAGTTTATCTCATTTCCTTTTTATTTTAAATATGGGTTTGAGTCCACAGGGTCAGAAACTTGGAGTACATCACCTCCCTACAGGTTACAAACTTTCTAAATCTGCACTATTGCCAAGAATCAGGAATGGGTTCAATAAAAACTCGGTTCTGCTAGTGAAACGTCTGTAACACGGTGACAGGCACCGTGCTCTTCCCACGATCACCGTCAGCTATTTTATCTACATGTTTTTAGACCCATGTTGAGCCAGAGAATAAAGCTCAGCAGAAAGGCCAGGATTGGGCATTTCATGAAAAGAACTCATTGATAAATTTCATCTCCAAAATCTTCATTATGTAGAGGAGAAAATAGCTTTTGAAACAGACAGTTAACTTGCGTTTCTGAACCTTTTCTACAGCATGGGCCCTTTTGGCAGTCCGGGAAAGTATAAAGATCCTTCTCAGAACAATGCCTTTCAGTGCGTGCAACAAAATAAAAAGAAATTGGAAGCAATCATCTAAATATTTTAATATGTGCGCTATTTCAATGAATGTGCTTATGTATTAACGCACTAAATAAGTAGTAATGGCAGGTCTAACACAATCTTATATTAGTAAAAAGATAAATGATACATTTAGACATTTGTAACAAGTGTAATGTATAATGAAAATATAGATAGTATCTGTTAGTGACAAAGTCATAGTATTGCAGATTGGTTGTTGACTATATTTGTGATGGACAGGGACTCTGAACTTTAGGCACTCATTTTATTTTAGTAAAAGAAACGTAGGATTTTTGTTTGACCCTCAAAGAACACAGACACTTCTTCCATCCCTTCCATACTCAGTGCTGAAACCCTTGTGTCAAGCACTTAAAGAGAAGGCCTAAGAAAGTGCTTCCATGAATCCTCGTAGAAAACTGCCTATGTTCTGCTAAACTGGAAACTACGAACAGCAGTGAAACCCAGGAATAATTATGCAGGAAAGGACACGGCATTACTAAGTTACTGCACAGTTGGTCTCAGGCACCAAATAATCATTTTACGGATGTTTAAAAAATTGTGTGTCCTCCCGAGTGTACCACAGAAAACATAAAGTGAATTTCATTTTGAACAAACCACCACAAATATCTCTGGATTTCTCAGAGCTAAGGGCTGTGGTTTCAATTTCTTGGTGTTTTATAGTTAGATAATAGTGCTGAGTATTTATAGGCTTCCTTATGTAACTAGAGTTCTATCCATTTTTCTTGTCAGAATACTTTATTTTCTGTCCCTGCTCCTGTTTTCCTGGAATTTTAGTATTGGATTTACTGACTTTGCTCTGGCTCAACTTCTTTTTATAGAACTATATTCCTCAAGTTCAATTTATTTTTAAGTTGGATACTTTATGTGTCCATTCCCTTTAGGGCTCTAAAAAGAGTGTGTATTATTGACCAGATAAAGCTATTAAGGTAACTATTATGAAATTTATTTTTAGGTCCTTGGTCACCTTAATGGCTCTTTGGGGTTTAAGATACGCTCAGAGTAGAGAGGGCCATAACCTGGGAGGAGCAGTCTGTGACTATTATTTCTTTCTCGGCACCTGCTCTAACAGGAATCCTTGCAGTCCTGTATTCTCTGCCACCCCCACAATTCTGTAAGAGCCTGTAATGGTTTGAATTAAAAAACCTTTTCTCAGGGCTCTATTTCTTTGACCAGCTCCTGTTCTGGAAACAGTTTTTCCTTGCTCTAAGTCTATATAATCCTTCTTATTTCTTAGATGATTTATTCATTTATTATTTTTGTACCTGTGGAAATAACACTCCTTTCTTTACCTACCTTAAACTCTGTCCTTAGCAATTTTATACTCCCTACTCTTTTTACTCTCTCCCTCAGCAATGCCATCCAATCTTATGACACTCATTCTTATCTGATCCCTAAATCCGAATCTTCGTAACAAATGCTTCCAGGAGCTGATATCTGCATTTTAATAACTAGCTGTACTACCTTATCGAGATGTCCCAATCACACCTAAAATTCTATCTGTCTAAACAGGGAAGAAGTCTGACGTGCCCCTCTCCTTCAGGTGATGGAGATAGCTTTGAAGATGAAACCCAAAACAGGTACTAGGCTCTCTGTCTGACATGCTGCTGGAAAACATCACTCCCAAGTGTGTTGATACAGTTAAAAACTGCAGCTAGGGTTGTACCAGTTGCTGCTGTCACTGCCAAACTTAGCTTCATGGTTGCCATTAAAATTGTACTGCAACCATTTAAAACCCATGAGAGCTCAGGAAATCATGCCAACATCTGGAAAACTGTGCATATTCCGTGACAGATCAGGCACCATCAAAATTCTTTCCTTTCTCCTAACTGAGAAAGGCATTTATCTCTGCTGTTGAGTGGTCTGATAAAAGCAGAAATCGCTGGGGTTTGTGCCTGGAATTTCCCCATTATAAGACAACCATTTCAGCCTGTCAGGCCCCCATATTGACTGTCAGCCCCAAAATTTCACATGACTACCCCCAATATGTCACATGTGTAGAGGATAATGACTGGCCCACAAAATGCATTTTAACCATGTGCCAACTTTCCAGTTCGGGAATGACTTCTTCTCTGTTAATTTCCTAACTTTTACATTGTACCTACTTTACTTGGGTTCCCTCTTTTATCCAAGGGTAAGAGCTGAGGTGATGATTGAAAAGACTGATATTTTCAGTCTAAGAAAGAATGCAATATTTTTCAATCATCCACTAGAGTTCTAAATTTTGTGAGTGCTAAATCGAGTTATGGTGTTCTCAAACCTCCTTGATCTCTGAGTAGTTCATCTTTCATTGTCTTTGAACTGGGAAATATTAGAGCAAATTTTAGCCTGGAGAATAAATGCAAAACTGAATTATAATCCCTGGACATACACAGTTTAGCCTATAAAGGGAATGTTGAAATTATTTGAAAATCAACAAGGTCTTCATGGATGTTTCAGTATTATTTGCAATCAAAAACAAAACTTCATGTAATGAGAATCTGATTCAATCTGGTGGAATAAGGACTTATTTGATAAGTCTTAAAGGGTCTGTTTGAGCATTGTGCAGCCACTTCTCTTCTTTTCCTTTATTACATTATCACTTTAAGGTACAGTAGTTGAACTTTCAGTGTCATAAGTCTGTACAAAACTATGGGGTAACATTTGGAAAAATATACCCTGAGGCCATCATACATTGGAAAAAAAGAGGAAAAAAAAAAAAAAAGAAGATCCAATTCAGCTTTGTCACTGACTCAGTTTTTTGTGTTTACTGTTGGAAAGATTTCATCCTGCAGCAGTCATGTCGGAATCATTTTTCTTTTACGAAAGCTATTGATATACTTGTACCATATATTGTTTTGTTTTGTTTTGGTAGGGTGTAGAACATTTGAAAGAACATGAGATATTAAGTTAAAATAATTATATACATTCAGCAGGTATTACATTTATCTCTCTTGTATTTAATATTATATAATTAATTCTGAAGATAAAACTTTTATCAACCCATAGTCAATTCTTTTGTTGTTATTTATGTTCACAAAAAGTGGCAGCCTGAGGTGAACTTTCTTCTGTCTCACTGGAGTTCTGGATTAATTTCTATTTATTTTAAGGAAAGTAGATTAATCAAATTAAATTAGTCAATGCTTTCAAAGATGAATATCACTACCAAATTACCATGTTCAAATTTTTAAAACAGAAATGATAGATAGTATATAGACTAGAACTGAATTAAATTTAAATACATATTTTTCTTTGTTTCTCTTTGATTTCTTATTGCATTTACAGATGTTAAAGTCTGTGCTGTTGTTTTTAAAAAATCCCTGGGGGCTGCACAAAAATACAGTTGATAAGATGGATATTAATATATAAATACTGTCACGGACTGGTCATGACCCCAAAGTGAACATTTAGGACTCCACAATGTTAAAACCAAAAAGATAACACAGCTCAAAGTGGCATCTCATGATGTTTAAACAGCAATCTTAACCCATCAACTAAATATTTGTTTCTTAAGACAAAGGATCTATTTATTCTTGAGGATACTGTCCTCTTTGTAAAGCTCTCATCTCTACCACCCTCCTTTTTATCTAGGAACCTACTAATTATATATAAATTCTTCTGGCCTCACCTCACATATACATCCCTAAACCTGTCCAAAAGAAGCGTCCCTATGTCCCTATCATACTCCCCCTGCTTTGCCTTCATATCACTTAACATGTCTTATAATTAAATATTGTTATGATTCTTGTTTTTCTCTCCTATTAATCTGTATACTCTATGAGAATAAGAATGGGATTAATTTTAATTACTATTGTCACAACAGTAGAAAGTGGCTACTATTTAATGGAACTTGGTGAATAAATGAATTTATTCATATATGTTCTAAAAATGTGTGTAAGTTACTCTAAGAAAAGAGGTGCATTTGTCCTTATTTACAATTTCTTTCTTTACAAAATGTAATAGGTAAATCTTGAGCAATAAAACGGATATTACATATTTATTCATCTAGTCTATTAAATACCTTAGTCATTTTCACTAAGTATATACAAATGTACTTGATAGTACACACTCATATCAAAAGAAAGAATATATATGGATGCCTGCATAGTATTTATTATCTATGCCTAGGTACTTGCAAATCCTAGTTCATTTATAATGATGGCTTAAAGGGTTACACCTGCTCAAATAATGATGATAAAATATTAATTTATAATTTTCAAAATATAATTCATATGTGTCATCTTTTGTTCTTATGTGATAAATAGAATAATGAGCTATAGAATTAGCTATAATTGTTTTATTGTATTAAATTTAAAAGCTGGTTAATTTTCACATTAGAAAATATCACTTTAGGCTCGGTGCCTATAGCTCAACCGGCTAAGGCGCCAGCCACGTACACCTAAGGTGGCGGGTTCGAATCCCCAGCCCGGACCCGCCAAACAACAATGATGGCTGCAACCAAAAAATAGCCAGGCGTTGTGGTGGGCGCCTGTGGTCCCAGCTACTTGAGAGGCAGAGGCAAGAGACTCGCTTGAGCCCAGGAGTTGGAGGTTGCTGTGAGCTGTAATGCCACGGCACTCTACCCAGGGGGACAGCTTGAGGCTCTGTCTCAAAAAAAATCACTTTATCATTAGTCAAAGATTTTAGTTTTATTTTTAACAGCACCCTCTGATATCAGGGGGGCATACGACTTCAGGGATGCTGCAGTGTATAGCTCCCTAGGTAACTACCGTAATTTCCAGCAATGATATCAGTGATGAAAACA
The DNA here is from genome assembly GCF_000181295.1 of Otolemur garnettii. Lineage (NCBI taxonomy): Eukaryota > Metazoa > Chordata > Mammalia > Primates > Galagidae > Otolemur > Otolemur garnettii. Next base: position 17,919,347 of record NW_003852412.1, read on the forward strand.
ATTTTGAGTATCATTCCTGAAATTCAGTCATGTCATATTTAAGCCCCCAGGAGGGAAATGTATATAGCTCTTGTGGACCACCCAGTGCAATAAACGAAAACAATCCAAGTTATTTTTTAGATTATTTAACTGAAGTGATAGCAATTTTCATTGCGCTTGCTCTAGTTTAAACATCACATTCTGTTAAACATACATGGCAAAGTATATCTATTCTTATGAGAAAAGGTTCTCATTCCAATTCATTATCATTTTCTTTTCAAGCTGTTTAGGAAAATAGCTATCTTGACGCTTGTGCTTATACCATTTAAAAGCAACAAGGGAATCTAAATTCGGATTTTAATTAGAAGACTTGCTGAAATGCTATTTAATACATACTATGGGAACATCGAAATGATTTTCACTTATCAATCAAAAGTAATCTCAAATAAAATAAAAAATAAAATTTAATCAAATCCCTTACGAATAAATGAAAAATAAACTGCCAAAAAGGAATAAGCTTTATGATCCCTATCTAGAAATTTAAACTGACTTAAATCAGAAATATTATTGCTTTAACCTCCTACAAATATATTTGGGAAATAATTACTGGAAAATTGCAGGCAGTTTTTTTTGCCCTCGTATTAAAAGGTTAATCATTAACAGTCGAAATAACTGCATTGTTTTGAAAATGTTCAATGGGCAATTGATTTTCATAATAATTATCCCATTATTGTGCATCAGGTCATAATAGATCGAGCTAGATATAAATTTATTCTTTATAAAGCAAAAGTTCTTAGGAGCTGTCTTAATTAAAGACATACATTATAATAAAGAATTCACATAGATAGCTATTTTTGTAATTTTTATTAAGGTAATATCTCAGCATAAACAGCTTGCTTTTAATCGCTTAAGTGAATATAAATAAACATATTTTAGTTTTTAAAATGTAGTATACCACTAATATTGAAAGTGTTTTATTTAATTGTACTGGCAAAAACAGTCCTAATATTTAGCTGACTATGGAAAGTCAAGTAAAAATAGAAGAAAGGCAGAGAAATATCTAAAATGAGCAAATATTTTTGATAATTAGTGGACAGATATCAAAATTAGGCTGTCTACAGTGAGAAAAATTCTCTCCAAAATTATTGTGTTATTTTTTCAAGGTTTGTGGTAGTAGTTGCTGATATTATGTGCTGATAATTACTTAAAATGGATGAGTAAATTATGTAATATAAATTATCAAGATGTCTGCATGCAAAAGTGGCCTAAAAAGAGAAACAAGATCTGTCTGCCTCACTTATTTTAAACCTACATGTACACTGCCACATAGAGTTATAATTCAAGTTGCTATCAGTATTTATTAAGCACCAACTAATATGACAAGATTAGATTTTACATACGGGGGGAAGCATCTTCAGAATATGTTTACAAAATGAAAAGTCAGATGAAAAATGATTTGAACACAATAAAGTCAGAAAAATCAGATTATCATCTCTATCCTTAAGGAACTCAAGGTGCTAACTTCATTGATGCATTCAGCAAATTTTTTTTTTATTCAGCAAATATTTATTGAGCATTTATTGTCTGCTGGCACTGCTCTAGCACTTATGATTTACAGCAATAAAACCTCTCCCTCCTGAGGCACACACTCTTGGGGGAACAGTCAATAATCTATAAATTAAAAATCCATAGCAGTGATTAATGCAAAGGAGAAAAACATAAAGCAAAGAAAGGGGTAGTGTGTGTTCCAACGCGCTGAGGGTTGAGAGTTCAGGGAAGGTCTCACGGAGAGGTGTTTTATTCAATGACCTATAGGAAGCATGAGGTAGGTCACAACAGAGCCTGTTACAGAAAGGGAGAAAGGGGAGAGGAAATAGGGGAAACGTTCCAGGGCAACAACATGCCAGTGTGTGCCCAGAAGCAACTAGGAGGGCAACGTGGCCAGAGCAGAGCATAGCAAAGAGAGAGTCCCTGAATTGTTACTGAGAGATGATCTGGTTGGAATCCCTTGGGCAGCACCCAGGAGACCTGTTTAGAAATTAAAACAGGTGCCTGAAATCAGATCCAGAGGCCCCAGGATAAGGAGCTCACCCTTCCTCTCACCACTGACTATTCAAATGAGCTGTGGCTTATATCTGTGACCTTTCCCGTACACAGCGTCCCAAAGCTCCTCTTCAGGGGTGCCATGTGTTAAGTGTCTTAAGAACCAGTCTTGCTTCCTCCAACTTGGGTGGGGTGGGGCTGGGGGCAGGGGACACTTGTAAGCTATAGGCTGCTCTCAGATAGCTATCTCAACTGTTCCAGAAATGCAAATCAAAACCACCCTGAGATATCACTAACCCTAGTGAGAACAGCCACATCACAAAGTTCCAAATCTACAGATGCAGGGATGTAGAGAGAAGGGAATACTTTCATGTTGCTGGTGAGATTACAAACTAATACAACCTCTATGCAAAGATATATGGAGAATCCTCAAAGAGCTTCAAGTAGACCTTTCATTTGATCCCACAATCCCATTACCAGGTATTTACCCAGAAGGAAAAAAAAAAAATTTCAGCCACTGCTATGTATTTTTAATTTTATAGATTATAAAGGCATTTGCACTAGAATGTTCATCATAGCTCAATTCATAATTGCCAAGATGTGGAATCAACTAAGTGCCCATCAATTCATAAATGGATTAATAAAACAGTGCTAAACGTACACCATGGAATACTATTCAGCCACAAAAAGGTGGAAAGTTTCTCTTTTGTTTTAACCTGGATAGAGTTGAAAAATATTCTTCTTAGTAAAGTAGCTCAAGAATGAAAAAGCAAGTATCCAAAGTACACAATAGTAATATGAAGCCAGTAAATGAACAAGTACATGCCCACACAAGAGAAACACAGTTCATTTCAAGCTTGGGGGAGAGGAGGGAAAGGAGAAAGGGGAGAGGACTGGCGTGCTCTCACCCAATGGGCACAATGTAAGGGTGCACAGCACAGCCCCCGGGATGAGGGGCTCAACCACCACTTGAACTTTACCTAACAAAGGCAAACAATGTAACCTAATCATTTGTGCCCTCATATTGATCTGAAAGTAAAAAAGAGAGTAAGAGAAGAGTCAGAGAGCGGTTAGGGAGTGAGCTGGCTGCAGGCAGGCCCTCCAAGCTTTCAGGAGCAGGACTCCCACTTCCACCCACCTGACATCAGAAGCCAGCAGAGCACCAGGGTGACAGGTGGACAGGTGGCATATGCTGACATTTTTTTTTTTTAAAAAACAGGTTCCCGCTAGCAGTGGGATGAAACAGCAAGGAGAATACTTAGAAGGAGAGAAAAGACTCCCTTTCGTAAAATTGCCAAGTTGGAGCTTTTAAGTCTTTGAAGAACTATGTGGGACCTCTTCTGCTTTACAGTGATTAAGGTCAAGTTCCCTTCTGAGTGCGTGTACGTGTACATGTGTGTACATGCATGTGTGTGCTTCTACGTGTGTGTAGCAGCGTGGATGTGTGTGTGGGAATCAGCACTCCCCGGGGAGCCTGTGTGCAGAATACAGCCACGTGGCCCAACTCTCCTTTCCCTTCTCCCTCGTTTTCTGTTCCATAGTCTTTTTTCTAAATGCCAATTAGCCTCTGCTTCTTTTTAGCATTTCAGCTTTTTCTGTTTATCTATTTTACCTATTTTCCAATTTTTCTGCTTCTTTTCTTCCATTTTCACTCCCCAAAAGGGACAGGGTAGAAACAAGGCAGGAAGAAGCAGCAGAGAGACGTGCAGAATCAGTCCAGGTTTATTCCTGGGCCTAATGTCTCTCGTTAAGAATTCATGTAAAATATAGTTCTTCTCTTCACACCATAAAGGTGATATACACACCCTTTCTTGCAACTTCAAAATATACAGAAAGTATAAAGATGAGGCCGTAACTTAATTATAGTATGATAAATATCAAATCACGTCCTGACAGGAAGGTTCTGTTCATGCTTTTTTCTATTGTAACCAATTTTATCGAATTCAAACTTATAATAATTAATTGATATTTATTGTTTATATTTATTACACATTTTCCTCAGTTTACTCATTTTTCTTTTATATTTTCTTTGAGCAGATTTTTAGTCAGTTCTATTCTTTTGTCATATCTTTTATCCTTTATTATTTGAGAGGGGTGTAAAGAATGTTTTCATTTTTAAATACATCTGTAATATAAAATACCAATAAAATGGGCTGAGCCTAATTATCCCACCAGTATAAATGTCCGTGCACAGATTTTCAGTACTAGGATAATAAGCAGCCTGTTTTTAGATCATTACTTTGTTTATATATATATATATATATAAAACTCAAATTATTCAACAATATTCCCCATTTTATTTTATAAAGATAACAGCCAAAGGGGAAGAAAGAGAGAGAAAGTGAGAAAGAAACGTCTTGCTGTGTACAGCAGAAGAGAAAGGGCCGTGTGTGCGGCGTGTGAGAGACACGCGTCGGGGATTCGTGTTTGCCTGGCTCATTTCTGAGCCATCTCACCAGCCATCTCACTTTGGAGGACACTGCACGGAGCCGGGCACTAGAGCTCTGTGTGATTTCCAGTCCTGCTGGTCACTAACCCGCTGTGCAGTCTTGGGCAGACCGCATCGCGTGGGTCTCAGTTTCTGCATCTGCATTCCAAATTTGCATAACATTGTCGTGGTGCTCAGATTGTATACAATACTCCAAAGAAGTAGCAGTGTGAAGCTTCCCTAAGTGTCAGCAATTACAAAGCTGAGTCATTCTGTTCTCACCTGCACCTGTGTGAGCCCCACTCAGCCCCATCCACTGGCGCTGGTCCTGACACCGCTTTGTCCCTGCTCTTTGTTAGCAGAGTGGCACCCTTGGCATAAACACTTCAGGTCAATGATTCCTCTGTCATTTGATCCCAAATCTCAGGACTCTGCTGACTTAGACTTCCAAGAAGACAAATAAATAGTCTGTAACGTTCTTGCTAGTGTGTGGTACGGGGGTCCTCCTTTATCTCCACCCTGTATTTGTAATAGAGGGAATCTGGTCTGAATTTACTGTCTGCATATAAGTAACAACTCTGATGGTATAAATCTAGGTCAGATACCTACTCAAAGCTAAAATGGGATGCATGGGCGAGATGGACTCGTGTATTTGAAGAGCTGTTGTCATTTTATTCTGCTCACAAGATACTACTTTGGTGCATACTGTCTGCTAAATCAGGCATACACTAAAGAATATGCATATATCAATAACATGAATAACAACAGTTACAAAATGGGCCTTTTCAACTAATTATGCACTATGAAAGCAAATGATATTGATTTGGGCTCAGATTTCATAATTGAGACCTTATAAAAAATAATGTTTTATTTATATATGGAGGATACCAGAAACATATAAGTATACATATTTTAAGAAAGGAAAAATCTGTATTGAAATTGTGATACTTAAGTAACATTGACTTCTGAAATTATAAGAGGTACAAGCTACAGTATAAAAGATTACAAATATCAGTATATATTAGTATTATAGTTTTAACACATTTTTTCCTTTTTTAAAATATGTATACATTTTTCAGCATCCTCACATACACACACACGTACATACTTACTGTATTGACAGTTTCTCCCCATAAATTCCCCTGGACACTCGCAGGAGTAGTTAGCAACCAGGTCTGTGCATATCCCACCATTCTTGCAAGGATCAGCTTCACATTCATTTATATCTGAGGAAAACAGAAAAGAGAGGGAGAAAATCACTGTTAACAAATGAATAGATAGGGGAGAATTTTAGGCATTTTAAATAAAGATAGAGATATAAAACTATTTCCTTGTGTATATGTATGTGTGTGTGATTAGTCAGTAATACAAATGCTGATTAAAACCAACGATTTATTAACCATCAAATTTTAATCAATTTCTGATAGAATTGAGAATCTGGATAAAATACCAGAAGAACTAAACCACTCTTCTAGTCTGAAAATAAATGTGAACAGTGTGGGGAAATATTCAGTGTATCCATAGAATTAAATCAAACAAATTAACCCTGATACAAAGATAAATTGGCTTCACTTACAAGATCTAGAAACCTCCCTGTAGCAACAACTGCCAATTAACACTGTCTTATTTTATCTTAATTCATTAAAATTCTAACTGACAGAGATGTTTTAGTTTCTAGATAGTTCACCTTTGATGAATACGATGAGAAGCAAATTAGAGTTAATAGCTAACGCTTGTTACATGCAAAGTATTATAAATGTAAATGATCATCACTTCCTAATTTCATTCAAGGGTTTCTAAAGTTAGGATGACTAAAAGGACTTGCTTTTGATATATTTTTATTACACCTGATTCAAAATAACACAAAAAATAAAACATTCCGCAAATTATACTAATTTCCTTTCTGATTTTGGACAATAATGAAAACAAATACGATTTTGAACACAAAAAGAAAGACTTCTTATTAAATGAATAAACCAAGCAGAGAAATACAAATAACATGTTCTTATATGCGGGAGCTAAAAAACTTGATCTCATGAACGTAAGAATAGAATAGTGGGTACCAGAAAGGGTGGGAGGAGGTTGGGAATGAAATGAAGCTGGTTAATGGATACAAACATACAGTTAAAAATAGAAAAAACAAGTTCTAATGGTTGGTAGAAGAATGGAGTGACTGTATTTAGCAAAGATGGTTTGTAAATTTTAAAGTAACTACAAGAGAGGACTTGATATAAACATATCGCATGGCTAACTACAGCCTTATAGTATAGTTTGAAGCCAGGTAAGAGAAGCTTCCCAACTTGTTCTTTTGCTTACGATTACTTTGAATATTTGGGCTCTTTCCTGGTTCCTAATGAAGTGTGGAATTATTTTTTCTAGATTTGAGAAATATGATGTCAGTATTTTGATGGGAACAGCACTGAATCTAAAATGTCCACTTTCAGTATGGACATTTTAAGAATATTGATTCTACCAATCCACGTGGGGACACGATCTGTTTTTCCATTTGTTTGTGTTACCTGTCATCTTTCACCTCTAGGGTTAAGTATATTCTGAGGTATTTTATTTTCTTTGTAGCTATTGTAAATCGTTTTGAGTCTTAGATATGACTCTCAGCTTTACTGTTACTGGTGTACATAAACGCTACTGATTTGTGTACACTGATTTTGTAACCCAAGACTTTGCTGAACTTATTAATTGATTCCAAAAGTCTTTTTAATGTTTTGTTTTAGTACAGGTAGTTTATTTGTGTGGTCCTTCAGGAAAGGCTGGTAAGAAAGTAAGCTAGAAAATGAAAGAAATTCCATAAAGTGTGGTATTGAGCAGGTTTCTGCTGTGGGCAACTAATGCTCAAATACAGTGGGGACGTCTGGGGGAGATATCTAATAGAACACTCCTCAGTGACGATGCATTCAAAGGGCCAAGGACTTGGCGTCGATCTTCACTGTCTTAGCCTACACCCAGGAACTTTAATTCCATGGCACTCCTGGCCTGCCCTATGCACTGGAAGCAACAACTGCTTGTCATAAGATGCACTGGGTATGTATCTGTTCCCTCAAATGTGTTTCTACCTATGAATTCAACCTATTTTTATTAACCATGTGTGTTCGATGCCGGGAGTCTCCTGATGGAGTCTTTGGGGTTTCTAGATATAAGATCATTTTGGGTATGAAAAGTGATGATTTGACCTCCTCTTTCCCAGCTAGCGTACACTTTATTTCTTTCTCTTGCCTGGTTGCTCTGGCTGGAACTCCAGCACTACATTGAATGTAAGTGGTGATAGTGGACACCCTTCTCTAGTTCCAGTTCTTTTTTTTTTTTTTTTTTTTCTCGCAGTTTTTGGCCAGGGCCAGGTTTGAACCCACCACCTCCGGCTTATGGGGCTGGCGTCCTACTCCTCTGAGCCACAGGTGCTGCCCCACTTGTTCCAGTTCTTACGAGGAATACGTTCAACCTTCCCCCGTTCAGTACGATGTCGGCAGTGGGTTTGTCATATGTGTCCTTTATAATTTTGAGGTATGCTCCTTCTATGCCTAACTTGTCGAGGGTTTTTTATCATGACAGGAGGGCACAGCATGATATTGGCACAAAAACAGAGAACTAGATCAATGGAACTGTACAGAAAGACAGATATAAAACTATCCACATAGAGCCAACTAATCTTTAACACAGCAGACAACAACATACATTGGGGAAAGAAGCTCTGCTGAAAAAATGCTGCTGGGAAAATCACATAGCCACGTGCAGAACAAAGAAACAGGACCCATATCTCTCACTACTCAAAAAATCAACTCAAAATGGATAAAAGACTTAAATGTAAGGCATGAAACCGTAAGAATTCTAGAAGAAAATGTAGGAAAAACTCTTATAGATATCAGCCTAGGCAAAAACTTTCTAAGACCTGAAACACAATTATAGCAGTAACAAAAATAGACACATAGGATTTGAGTAAATTAAAAAGCTCCTACACAGTTAAGGACATAATAGCAAATAGACATCCTACAAAATGGGAGAAAATATTCACAAACCATATATCTGAAAAAGGGCTAAGACCCAGAATCTACAAGGAATTCAACAAATAAACAAGAATAAACAAAAAAATCCATTATAAAAAGTAGGCAAAAGCCATGAAGTGAACCTTTTTAAAAGAAGATGGACAAATGACCAATAAACATGAAAAAGTACTTTTTGTCATCAGGGAAATGAAATTAAAACCATAATCACGTATCCCTTTTCCCCAATCAGAACAGCCTTTATTAAAACGTCCAACAACAGATGCTGGCACGGATGCAGAGTGGAAGGAAAGCTTATACACTGTTGCTGGGACAGCAAATTAGTATCTGTAGGCAGAGTACGGACAGTCCTCAAAGAACTAAAAGTAGACCTACCATTTGGTCAGCAATTCCACTACTGAATATCTAACCAAAAGAATAAAGCCCATTTTATCAAAAAGACACCTGCAACTCAAATGTTTATTGAAGCACAATTCAATACTGCAAAGATGTGGAATGAGTCCAAGTGCCCATCGATGCATGAGTGGATTAACAAAATGGGGTCTATGTACACCATGGAGTGTTACTCTGCCCCAGTGAAAGATGAACTAATACTCTTTGCGACAACAGTCTGGATGCACCTGGAGACCACTATCCCAAGTGCAGCATCTAAAGAATGGAAAAACAAACACCACACACTCATTATTAAATTGGAACTAACTGATGAGCACCCATGTGCACAGAGGGAAGTAAAAATCAATGGGAGTCAAGCAGGGGGAGGAGAAAAAGTGGGTAGGTGAAAACCTACTTAACAGGTACAATGAACACTATTTGGGCAGTGACTCAAGCATTGCAAAGGTGGTCCATGTAACCCCAAACATTTGTAGCCCCTTAGTAATTTGGAGTACAAAAAAAGAAGTGTTACATACTCACGGTGATGGATACTCCCCCAAAACTAAAAAGTTTACCAGGTTATGCCTTAAAAAAGACAAGAAATAGTATCTAATTCAACCAAATATCTGTCACGCTATTTACAAAGCATTCCCTGTAAGCATAGCACGGAGCTCGGCTCCCTGGGAGCTAGAACAGCAGCAGAACTCACTCCGCCCCCAGCTCGTCCTCCTCCTATCATCTACTCCAATCGAACTCTCTACCTGCTCCTATTTCCCAACTCTGTTTTGTTGTTGTTGTTTTAACTGTTTTACACACTTAACAGGCATTAGGTGGAAACTGTTTGTGTAAATACCTTTCACCTGTTCAGCTCATCAGTGAGGGTCACCGGGGCGGCTCCAGACCGCCTGATTTTTTGTACCCCTGCAAATGCCACACTCAATCTGGAAAAGCACTGGTGTCCAATAAATGTTTCCTGATTAAAATTTTACCAAAAGAATATAAATTGTAGAATGCACAACCTGAAAACTTATTTCAGATGTGTGATGTGTCTTCTGATACACTGTAACACATCAGAAGGTATAATGGGGTTGTCACAGTATCTTAAAGCGACATAATCATTACTAATGACCAAACAAAGGGAAAACATGCTGGGGACTCTCTATTTTATTCTTTCTTTCAACTTCTTTCTTCTAAACAGTGTCCCTTCCTGGAAGCTGAGTTGGTCGCCCTCTCAATCTAAGTTCACCATAGAAAGTCTGAACTAAATTTCCTTAGGCAGGTGATGTCCTTCTCTGAAAAGGCAGTCTTTTCTGGTTTTTGGTTATCTGGCACATCTTGAAAGGAGAGACCACTTACTGATGTATTCAGAAAGAACCAAGGTAATTTAATGACGTTATAACATTAGTAACAGGAAAAAAAAAAAAAAAACAGGCTCTGCTGACCCCTACGAGAGCTGTATGTTGTAAAATGTGATAGACTCCAAAATATTTGATACTGAAACTCTACAGAAGAGTGAAAGAAAAGGGCAAGGGAGCATAAGTCATTTGTTCACTATTTTTATATGGTAACATATTGCTCTAATCAAAATTTCACTTGGTCTTTATTTTAGACTGACATGCATACTATTTTTATTAAATTTTGTAATTGGTGGACAAGTCTCTGTTATACTTATTTTGTTCTCAATTAAATGGAAAACAAAAACAATATTTGACTATTTTGGAACATGTCTTTACTTTTATCATATCTGCTGGAATTTATTTTATTTATTTCTTTATTTTTAATTTTTTTTTTTTTTTTGAGAGAGAGTTTCACTCTGTTGCCCAGGCTAGAGAGCCACAGGTGTCAGCCAATCTTACAGCAAGGGTCATAGTCCTAGGCTCAAGTGATCCTCCTGCCTCAGTCTCCCAAGTACTGGGACTACAGGCACCCACCTCAACGCCCAGCTCATTTTTTCTATTTTTAGTAGATATTGAGTCTCACTCTTGCTTGGGCCAGTCTCAAACTCCTGAGCTCAAGTAAGCCTTCTGCCTTGGCCTGCCAGAGTGCTATGCAACTGTTTTAGATGAGCACATGTCAATGGCTAAAAAAATCATCATTTCCTAGAAACAAACGAACCAAAAAGAAACTGCTATAGCTTTTACCTACAACTAGCAAGAATGAGATGGAGCTGATAATGTATTTTTAAGTAGAGAAAAAGAATTCACCACAACATCAAGGAAGAAGTTTAAGGTACGATGGTGTGTTTAGGTACAAGAGTAACCCACTTTGGAGCAAAGCGTGTGATGAAGAGTCCTGGGAGTCCGAGTGAGAGGACACACATAGGGGCCAGATTATGATAAAGCCTTAGTGCCAGCTGAGGGAACCGGATTTTATCTTCTGGCACTAACAACGTGGGACAGGATGGGAGTGGCATGTTCTTCTACTTAGAAGAGCTTAGTGAAGCCAGGTGTGTGACAGAATTGAGAAATGAATTTTAAAAGGCAGGACAGAGACCCACACAAGATTTAATGTTAATAGCTATGACGTATTTTAATTCTCATGTCAAAGGCTCTATGCATTTTCTCATTTTAAGATTGAAAATATCATGAGTAAAATCAAACCCATCTCCTGCTGATTTGCTAGAGTTACTATGCATATTCTTGACGATATGCAGACACTATTTTTTGCTTTCTTAAATCTTCCAAGACTTTACACAATAAATAATACTTAAAATATACAAATGTGGATCTAATTGAGACAAATCATTCTTAAAATTATCCAGCCATAGTTTCATCAGGCCAGATCTATAATTACCAATAAAGCCAGTTATAATTAAGGACGTCTTATTCTAAAAATGCAACAGTTAACACCTTTACCCAGAGGTTAACGTGAAGTGGAATGAATTGGAATCATTTTTGCTAAAGTGGAAATGCTTTGCAGGCATACTCAATTTGCGATTAAGAATGACCTTTCCATTCTTTAAATGTGCATTTTTCAATACTTTTTTAATTCAAAAACTACTTAAATCTGAATTCATAAAAAGTTGTTATTTAGATGACCTATATTCTTTAATATAGTAGCAAAATTAGCAAAACATTTCTGCATTTGCAGGCAGTGCCTGTGGCTCAAGGAGTAGTCACTGAGCCCATATACTGGAGGTGGTGGGTTCAAACCTGACCCTGGCCAAAACTACAAGAAAAACAAACAAACAACAACAACAAAAAATTTCTGCATTTGTACCTATCCAGTAATATACAGGCTCAGAGACTGGTTGCAAATGACACAGAAGTGTTTATGTATTAGTATAATACAGGAGTTTTTCAGCAATGATGGCTATTTGTACCATGATTAACACCACAGGCAATCTAAATGGAAACTGACCTTAAGTTGTACAAATCATGTTTAATTAAAGACTAAACATAAATGTTCACAAAATATAATGTAATAAGATGAAAATTAAATGTTTGTAATAAATCACACTTTTCTTTGTCACGGATCAAGACACTATCACTTTTGGAAAAAAGTCCACCTCTGTTTCAAACATACAGAAATACACTAGATTATTTGTAGAACTAGAAAAAAAATGACATAGCAATTCCCATATAAAATAGGAATTGCCATATTTGCTCATATTTATAGTTCATTTTGACAGCAATATCAAAAGACTCCCAAGATTTGGGAGTCTTGCTTTAAGAAAAACAGCTTCATTTAAAAATATCACTTTAGGGGGCGGCGCCTGTGACTCAAAAGAGTAGGGAGCAGGCCCTATATGCCTAAGTGGTGGGTTCAAACCCAGTCCCGGGCAAAAGCTGCAAAAAAAAAAATAATAACAATAACAATAATCATTTTAGGGCTGGATTTAGAGAGGTGGTTTACGTCTGTAATCTGAGCATTTTCAGAAGCCGAGATGGGTGGATTTCTTGAGGTCAGGAGTTTGAGAAGATCCTGTCTCTAAAAAATGCCAGGCATTGTGGCAGGCACCTATAGTTCCAGCTATTTGGAAGACTAAGACTAGAGAATCACTTAAGCATAAGAGTTTGAGGCTGCTGTGAGCTGTGACGCCAGGGCACTCTACTGACAGCAACATAGTGAGACTCTGTCTCAATAAAATAAATGAATAAATAAAGTAAAATAAAATAAATCACTTTATAATCAAGGTAGCCAGCTTAGTCCTGAAAATGTAAAACTGAGTTTGTACCTGAGGCACAATGATCAGAACTCCACATAGGTTTTGAGATGTAAAGTCTGACTCACTCTGTTTTCTGAGAGGTAGTTTTACATTTTGATTTCTTTTTGTTAAAGAAAGAAGAAAGCAAGGAAAGAAAAGAAGGAAAGAAAAAGAAGAGAAAGTAAACAGTCAAATTTCTTTGAATGAAAACATGGATTTGTGGAACCAAAGCAAGACTGTTCAAGGATTCCCAGGCCCTTACCTCATAACTATTCACACATATCCATTCACTTTACAATATAAGTTAGACTCTCTCCTTCCCATTATGTCTTACTTACTCATTTTCTGCAGATGTGTAAAAATGTGTTGGTAGTCTACCCTTTAGGGCTTTATTTTTTAAAAACAGAAATAATATTAACCTATCTATACTTAAGAGCTGTATTTTTCAACCCGTTTTTTTTTTTTTAATCTCACAGCACACTTGAACCTATAGTTAAACTTCCGTGGCACACTTAAATAATGTCAATCAAAAAAAAAGAGTAAAAAAAAAAGAATATGCATTCTGTGCTTTGAACTTCTTTCAAAAATAATGAATGATCTTTAAAAATTTTCATGGCAAAGCTAAGATCCTCTCATGGCACACCAGGGTGCCACCGCACACCAGTTGAAAATCATTCCTCTGGAGATGTAATTGTGAGAAGCCTCTTCCAGTAATTGAAAAATTGCTCATGTATTCATTAAGTTCACTTTGAGCACTCATCCTTTAGAGAGTTCATCTTATACATGTCTACATCCTAAGAAATATTCATTTCTGTAGTTAGGCTTAGTCTTCTTTGTCCTAGACCTCTGTCACATCCATTATTTTACAAATTATATCCCAAAGCCCATGACATTGACTTTGAAGTGGTTGGTTGTCACAGAGCTTTTAGAATGAAAATTGTATTTGTTAGGTACTTGTTTGTGCCTTCAAAAACAATAAATTATCTGGGCATAATTTCTTGCCACAAAAACTATGTTGTTTTTTTCTCAAAATTATATTTAAATATTCGATAATCTCATTCTTCCTTATAGACTCCACCAGCTGGCCAGAGGGAAATGTAGAGATTTCTTGAATCCAATTCCCTGAGGTCTACTCTCTGGAGACTTTCAAAACTAATTCCTTAGTTTCCAACTGGCTTAGTTTTGCAATCTGCAGAGTAGGAATGACACCAAGTTGCATTTCTGAGCCACCATTGTCCCAATTTATCCTTGAGTTCCTTCAGAACTCTTCAGAATACCATCTGTCCCCATTAATTTTGCCAACTTGGCTTAGATATGTTGAATATTGACCATGATTTGCACCAGAACATCTGATCCTCCTGAAGATAGAAAACCATCGAACCCCTTCCTATTGAATATAAGGAAAACCAACCCATGGATCTATCACTGCTTCATCCCCACGCACATCCCAGTCTCTACCAGCATCAAAAAGGAACATTCTTGGGCTGAACACCTTCACTTTGACATATGAAAGGGACACCATGATAAAGCCTTTTCTTTTGCAAAAGAAAAATTTTTTGACCTCCTTATTCCTTCCCCCTGGGCTGTCTTTCCTACAGAAATATTGTTATTGACTTCTAATTAGTTGGCAAGAGCTTATTTTCAAGAGCCTGATCCTGCTATTCTCCATCCTTAATAACACGTCTTCCCTGGGCTCTTCATTAGCTTTTAAATATTCTCCAGACCTCCTGTGAGTAATCGCCTTTAAAATTCGACCTTTCATTTTTTTCTTATCTAAAGCCTATGGTCTTTCAATTTCTCTTTTAAGACTGAATGACTTTATGATGAATTTCTAGGAATTCTATCCTCCCACTCAGATGCTGAAGTGAATTATGTCATGATTACAATTACCAAGTGGATTTCCCAGTCATTTCTGAGACCAGTTCAGTATATTTTTAATTTTCTGTTCTTGAACTCCTTTTTGATCTGGCCTTCTGCTATATTACTAGGAATTCATTCTAAAGTTGTAAATTAAAACTAGAATTCTTCAATAAGAAAATACAGCACACAAACTTTTTTTTTATAATGATTTACTGATAACATTCACTTACCAAACAGAACAGTGCAACAGAAGTCCCAAAGCCAAGAGGAATTTGTCTATCATCTCTTTTGAATAAAGATCATGTTATCTGCCCATGGCATCCTAGTAATTTATTTTTAGATATCTATTTCGACGCAAATACCTTTGCTACTAGTATTCAGGTAGCATTCTTCTCAATTAGCGGGGGTGTTGCCATATAAAATTATTCAAATAAAGCTTTATTTGCTTCTAATCAGATATTTGGCCAGTAAGATTAGATAGCTATTCCAAGGTATTTCTAGAAGCATAGGTATGATTCACAGGAGGCAGAAGAATGATTAGTAAAGGGATAATCAAGAGGGTGCTATGTCTCTAAAGTTCATATATTTGAGAGAAACATACAATAGAAGCCAATAAGAACAGATGCCTCTTTCAGTGAAAATTGTCACAAAAGGACAAACTGTCTCAAAGGATGTTACATCAGTGGCACGCATCATAGTAATTTGTCCTACAATAAATATAAGTTGCTTGGTAAGAAAGAACTTGGAACATTAGTGGTTTTGTGAGTCTCATTCTGTCACCCCGGGTGGGATGCCATGGAATTATATATAGCTCACAGCAACCTCAAATTCTTGAGCTCAAGTCATCCTGCTGCCTCAGCCTCCTAAGTAGCTGAGACTACAGGCACCCACGGCCATAATGCCCAGCTAGTATTTCATTTTTAGTAGAGATTTGGTCTTGCTTTTGCTCAAGGTGGTCTTCAACTCCTGAGCTCACAGCGTCCACCTGCCTCACCCTCCCAGAGTGCTAGGATTACAGACAGGCCTAAGCCATTGTGGCCTGCCCAGGGAATCATCAAATGTGTACTGTAAAAATGGGTCCCATGAATGCAGCAGGTGCCTCCGCCTATTTCTAAAGGGATTCTATTAAGAAAAAAATGAAGTTTGAGTAATGTTTCTTTAAATGTTGGAGCTTTTAAAACATACCAATGTATAAGTCCTAAAAACAGAGAATCTGATTTTTAGATGGTCTTGAGAGAGATTAAAGTAGCAATATAGTTCTATTTATTTATTTACTTACTTACTTTTGAGACACACTCTCATTCTGTTGCCCTGGGTAGAGTATCATCATAATCATAGCTCACAGCAATCTCAAATTCCTGGGGTCAGCGATCCTCTTTCCTCAGCCTCTTGAGTAGCTGGGACTACAGGCATGTACCACAATACCCAACTAATGTTTCTATTTTTAGTAGAGACAGGGTCTTGCTCTTGCTCAGGCTGGTCTCCAATGCATGAGCTCAAGCAGTTCACCCACCTCAGTCACCCAGAGTGCTCGGATTACATTCAGGTGATTCTGAAGGGTAGCCGGTGTTGGCAAACACCAAAAAGAACCTCTGCTTATAAAATCCATCCGTCCATCCATCCGTCCATCCACCCATTCCTGGTTCTACACTAAGTGCTACAAATGCAAAACTTAATATATTCTGATGCTGTATTTCTCTCACTGCTTAGATATGCAAGGACATAAATGATCAGTTGCAGCGTACTGTCAATGTCAAGTGCTACAATGGGAAAATGCAGAGTTTCTCAAAAAAAAACCCAGATATCAAAAACTAAATCAACCTAGCAAGCTACAGAAGATTGAGTTTGAGAGAACTCCAGCACACTAGGGGAAATGCTTTTGAGTTACACGGAGTCATAAGTAACTTACTTGGTAAGATTACCCTTCTGCATTAATATGTAATTCACTATTCTCCATATCAGTGATTTCCTCATTTGTAGTTCTCTGCTCCAAGTATGTAATGCATACGTTTCCTGGTTCCTACTTGCCTTATGGTGTATCATCATTTATATAATTTTGCATATTCTCACGTCTTCTTCAAAATTAACCAACATGCTCTGTCAGCTGCATGTTCAATTAATTCACATGCAGCTTTCTCTAGCTTATCAGGCAACCTTGATGATCAATTAGTTTGGATTTTTTTTCTATAATGAGTTATCTGAAACGCGGCTAGGTGAGATGGAATTCATATTGGAAGCACAGGTATGATTTACATAGTTTCTCTTTACCCACACATTCACTCACTGAAATTCATTCTGATGAATTCTATGAATTAGGCAGTAAAATACATCATTAGATAAATCAATGAATAGGAATAGTTTTTTCCTATAAGAGATCACTCACCTTCTAGTCTCCTACCCAGGAGAGAAATAACTACAGTACAATATGTGAAATATGTGCCTTATGGAATAATGTAGAAAGGTGCTGGGACTATAGAGAAAGCAGTGGATTTCCTACAGGAGACGTGGAAGACTGCTTATAGGAGGTAATAAATTTGGCTGGTGTTTAAAGGATGAGAGGAACTTTAAAATATGTGTTAATTTAGGAAGTAACATAAAAGAACTCAGTGTTTTCCGAGAGAAGTGAGCACTTTGAGTTTCTGGAGCATGCTCAGGGACTGGGGAGGGGAAGCTGGGGATGGTGGTTACTAAATAGTCTGGGACCGAATGTTTATAGCTTATAAATCAAGTTAAGGAGTTTGAACTTTAGTCCTTGGACTGGGGAGTTAACAGAGAATTTAAGAAGTGTGGAAGGGGAAACAGGAGTAAATAGTGCAGGGTTTCAGAAAGCTCCTTCACATACTTTAGCACTTCAGCATTAGTAGCCTTTGGAAAAAACCATTCAAACTCATAAGGAAAATTTGTGTTGAGTCCACATCTCTCCAGCTACACAGCATGATAGCTATAGCCCATGTATTTAAACATTTAGCATGATTTAAAATGCATGCAGGCTTCCCAATATTTAGGATTGCCAGATTTAGCAAATAAAAACACAGGATGTCCACACAATATTTGGCACAAAAATCACGTTTATCCCAGATTGAAATTTACCTGTGATCCTGTATTTCACCTAGAAATCCTATCTGAGCTGTTCACTAGCGTATGATTTCTCATTTTCTTTCTTTCCCTTTCTATAAGCATTTTAATGTTCAGCATCTGATTGTGCTTTCCATTTTGCTTAGTCAGCAGACCCCAAGGAAAACTACCTAGAGTGGAAAATCATTATCGACAAAGAGTCTTTCTTAGGTTTTTCGTAAACTAAAATTTGTTGCTTGCATTCCATAAAGCATAATCTATCAAGTTTACCTATAAGCATTTCTATAATGTGTAATAGTACAGGAATTGTATTGATTGATCTCAAATCACGATGGCAGTACTTGGGTAACAATGAACACATCCTCCCAGTGGAAGATTCCTTACAATGTACCAAATGTTCTCAGTCTCTTACGTACATGAGCGCACCCTCTGAGCTAGTCACTGTTATCATACCTGTTTATGGACGAGTAAATCAAGAAACAGAGAATATAAATAATCTACCTGTCACTCAGGCAGGAAAAGTGAGATTAAAATCCAGGTAATTTGCCTCAAGAATCTACTCTATTCACCCGCACACTTCACCAGCACTAGGAACCAGGAGTGCTCCCTCTTCATCAGCAGTTCGTACTGCTCTGCAGGCCCCACACATGTGGGATAATACATCGTCCTTGATTTCAAAATGTTTATAACAACCTATAACATTAGCATTTCTTCTCTAGATCAAAATCATAGTTTGGGATACCCCCCCCCCATTGCTTTATTGCTGTGAGTAATTTTCTCAAAATCTTAAAGTGGTTTGGGTTTAGTGGTTATTTCTTCCAATTTTATTCCTCAAAAATCTACATTGCTTCTCTACGTAACAACAGATTTTGTCTTCTAACTTTCCATTTAAATGAAAGAAATAGATGTATTTTAAAGTTTCTTTAGAGGGAGCATGGATGTATTTTATATGTAGCATCAGTACATTTTAATTTTGGGTTATTTTTCCTCGGAGACAATCCACATTATTTAAAAATATTTATTTGAAAAAAGTAACATACGTACAGAAAAGTACACAAAATGGTAAAGTTAAATAAACGGTTGTAAAGAGCCAGCCTGGGTAACAACAAAACCAAGGTCAAGCACCAGCGTCCTGCCCGCAGTCCAGAGGTCTTCCTGCTTCCTGCTCCCCATCTCTCCACCATCTTCCTCCACCCTCACAGCCGTAGCAGATCTGCTTAACCTGGGAGTCACAGTCTCTGTCTTTGTACGCTTTAGAGTTTTCCATCTAAATATGTATTTTTAAACAGTGTATTTTATTTTTGCCTTAATTTGAACTTTATAGTTAAAAAGAAACCATTCGGTGTTGCGTTTTCCTGTCATGTTGCAGGTGGCTGCAGTGAGTCAATTTCTGTTGCTACAGAGTATTTTACTGTAAAATGTGCCACAAACATTTTTCTTTTCTATTGTTGATGGCACTTTTGGTGTTTTTAGACATAAAAGCATCAGAGAACACGCTTGCACATGTCACTTGGTACCGAAGTGTATTGATTTTGACTGGATATACCTAGCAATAAAAAGGCACAGTCATAATAGTGCATGGCTTTAACTTTAATAGATAATGCCGAACTGATTTTTAAAGTCATTTCGCCAATTTGGGGGAAACCCAGAAATTTGATTAATGATACTTCTGAAGATTAAAAACTAAACGAAATTTGCAGGTAACCACTTTTTTGACTTCCTATGTAAGTTAAACTTAACACCAAACCCTCTTTTTATAAGTTATATTTTTAATAAGCAAGACTTTTAAGGGAATACATTAAAACATTTATCCCACCAAGCTGAATTATATTTTTCTTTTCAATGGCCTTGAATATTTTAAAGACATAAATAGTAACTCATACTAAAAATGTTGAACCATTGAGAACTTATAAGAAATGTTAAATTTAAATCACAGGCACAATAGAGAGGTAAATTTTGTATATATAGACAAAGTAACTTTACTTACCCTTGAAGTAAGTTCTTAAATATGAACCTATTAAATCAACTCTAATATGTAGATACATGCAGACTCAGATCATAAAATCAGGACGTCTCCTGTCACATTTTGGTATCTTTGAAATTTTATACTACAGGCATAATTGAACAAAAATGATATCCCCACAGATGAATTTTATTATACTTCTAAAGCTACTGTGAAGATTAAATGAGGTAGCTTATGAGAAAAATATCTTATGAAATTCAAATACTATAAAAAGAATTACCCATATTACTATAAAGGTTAAACTGTATTCATATTGTTCAATAGAATGTTTCTTACTTATGTCCTTGGAGGTAAATGTAGGTAAACTGCTGATGAAGCTTCCGTGGCAGAGGCCCACCTATTTTTGAGTTTATCATCAGGGTAAGTAATGAGTACAATTTTCATAAATACCTTACAGAAGAAAAATCTTACCTTGGAGAGGAATGAAAGACAGCATTATCCACCAAATGTCAAACCTCATGGAAATATTAATTTACTGAATGGGATTATTCACCAAATATTCTTAAAGCATTTCTAAAATAGTGACATTTAATACTATTATTTTTTAAACTAGTTCACCAACTCTCCATAAATTTTGGCTGATAGATTGCTAAAATCTGTATCAGACAGATACAAGTCATGGCTGGTAAATACAGAAAGGACTCCTTTTTCAATTCTTAAGAGTTTCAGTCCTCATCCCGATGAGAAACTGGGTGGCTAGATTTCCCTCATTCCAAGATCTCATCTACATAATTGTAAGACATTCTGTGGGTTTCTGGCAAAGCTAGAGTCAATAAAACATCTGTCACACTCCAGGCCACCATGGACGACTCTGCTTCAAGCAAGCAACTCACCACTCAGCGCCATTTTTATAATTTATTTTTTCTCCCATATTTATTGTTAAGTATGCCAAATAAGCATATTTTCTTCATTAAAAGTGATAATGTTGGTATTCAAGAGAATTCTTAAGTCTGGCCTAGACAGGGTCACAGAGACCATTTTTTAGGCAGAGCCTCCTGCCAGAAGTAACCAAAAAAAAAAAAAAAAAAAAAATAGAAAAACAGACAAAACAGATGAGGCAGTAGTTGAGACAGTAAGTTTTCAACATATTGGACATTAAGAAACAAAAGACAACAATAGACCAGGTGAACCCTGGGTAAACCATGGCCTGTCTTGAGAAGGGCTCACAGGTATCACAGGAGGAGCCTGGCAAGCTCTCTGAATTAAAGAGAGGGAGTTGAGGGTCTGGAGATCTCAGGAGGCTGTAATTTGTAAGACAGAAAACCTGGGAGGAGAGAGCTACCCAGAAACAGTCCACGGAGACAGGCAGCTCTGCTGCCCGTGTTGGGTGGGGCACTGACTAGCACTCATATGTGAAGAAAACTACAGGAAAATGAAGCCTGTGCATTGACCACAGCAGGTAATGCTTGGAGCTCACAGGCCAGGGAAACTGCCAGCACATTCCAGAAGGACTGGAAAATAAACTGTTTCATGGGGTATTGGGCAGAGACCTCAGAATAGTCTTGCCTCTATGGTGGGAATCATTAGCCTGTACTAAACTCTTGATTGGTGCTACCTAACAAACCTTGTAAGCAAGACTCAGAAGGATGAAATTATTCTCAAGTGACTAAGCTACATTAGAAAAATAAACTTAAGGGGATATATAGGACTAGAAAGTATCTAGCACTCAACAAAGTGCTTTGTGGATTCGTGTCTGGAATCCATTCCAGATTAACAGGCATACAAAGCTGGAAATCAACTAGGTATTATACAGAACTAGTGTAAAAGTAATCAAAGCAGTTATTAAAGCTGTATTTCATATACTGAAATGGTCAAGTAGAGCCATGAAATTATGAGAGAACCAAACTGAACTTTTAGAGATGAAAACAACGATGTGTGAGATGGAAACTGTACTAGAACGGAGTAACAGCAAATTAGACGCTGCAGAAGAAAAGACTGGTGAATTTTTAAGACATAGCATTTGAAAATATACAACAAAAAAACAAAGGGAGAAAGAAAATTTTGACTTTAGTAAATCGTGAGACACATATAGGTACCTTAAAGTAGATGTGAGTGGAGATCCAGAAAAGGGAAAGCAGAATACATTTACAAAGATAATAGTCGAACATTTCCAAAAATGATGAAATCAGATTCAACTAGCCCCACAAATCTGAGCATAAAAAAATACAAAGAAAACTATGAAAAGGCATACCATATTTTCAAAAAAATGTCAAAGATGTCAAGTAATTCTGTAGATAACTGTAGTCTTTCCAATAGAAATGATACTGAACTAAGATGATATCTATCTAAACAAAAAAAAAAACCCAAAACAAAAAAACTTAGATCCAGGTCCCAAAAATCACTCAAATTGGATTAAAACTATAAAGAAAAACATAAAATTATAATAAACCTAAAAATTCATAAGAGAAGATCTTTTTGAGCTCAGTTTAGGTAAATATTTCTTAGAAACAACATAAAAAGTCTGAGGCATTTGGCGGGGCACCGTGGCTCACACCTGTAATCCTAGCACTCTAGGAGGTTGAGGCAGGTAGATTGCTTGAGCTCAAGAGTTCAAAACCAGCCTGAGCAAGAGGGAGACCCCAATTTCTACTAAAAATAGAAAAAAAAAAAAACTAGCAGAGCATGGTGGTGGGCTCGTGTGAGCACTGTGGTGAGCACTGTGGTGGGCTCCTAGCTACTTGGGAGACTGAGATAAGAGAATTGCTTGAGCCCAAGAGACTAACATCACTGTGATACAGGACAGTGGCGCCCCAGCCAGCTAAGCTCACCTGCAGCCTCCACCTCGGAGGTGTTGGTGCTGACGGCAAGTGGCAGAGGAACCAGTGGGCTGGAGGGTAGGCAAGGGGGGTAGACAAGGGGGGC
Source organism: Otolemur garnettii (assembly GCF_000181295.1). Classification (NCBI taxonomy): domain Eukaryota; kingdom Metazoa; phylum Chordata; class Mammalia; order Primates; family Galagidae; genus Otolemur; species Otolemur garnettii. Next base: position 17,942,149 of record NW_003852412.1, read on the forward strand.
CTCCCACCCCCACCGGAGGCTCTAATAGCCAAAGGGGCTGGACAACTGCTGGGGAGACACTGGGGTCTTGGGGTCTCCTTCCTTTTGCACTTATGACTGTATATGGAACCCCCATTTCCTATGCCTAGGTCAATTTCATGTAAGGTTCCTAGGCCTCAATTCCATGAATGGACTGTGTCCATTCATTAATACATTCATTCACCTTGCCCCAGTGGAAACTGTGTCCATTCATTAATTCATTTACTTTGCCCAAGCAGAAAAGACTATACCCATTCATTTCCTGGCCTCACATTCAAGGAACCCATGCACCTATATATACCCCTAGACAAAAAGCCCAGGGAGAGAGACAGACAGAGAAAGAGGGAGAGAGAGAGCACTTTTCTCTCCCGACTTGGGTTTTCTCTCCCTGCTGGGAGCTTTGGTGTTTTGTATTCTTTTCTGTAAATAAATTCCATCTTACCACTGCGGATTTATTCTTCAAATCACTGAGACCAAGAACCTACTGAAGATGAAATTCCGGTATCAACTGTGAGCTATGACGATGCCTTAGCACTCTGCCCAGGAGGACAGAGTGCGACTCTGTTTTTCTTTTAAAAAAATAAAAAAGCATAGAATTAACAACTTGTTCTATATCAAAACAATAAGTTTCTACTCCTGAAAGTCAATTTTAAGAGAATTAAAAGATAAAGCATGGGTTGGGAGAATATGTTTGCTAATCAAATATATGATAAAGCACTTGTATCTATAACATATAAAGATCTCACAACTGAAGAAAGTACTGACTCTATAAAAATTGGGCAAAATATTTAAACTGACACTTGGCAAAAGAATATCTATGTATATCTGTATATGTGTGTGTACGTGTGCATATACACATACATATGAATAGCAAATAACATGAACAGTTATTCAGCATCATTTATCCTAAGAGTAATAAACATTAACACCAAAATAAGATATTACTACACGACCATTGCAATAGCTAAAATTATAAAGACCGAATGTTGATGACTATAGAGAGAACGTGAACACTCATACACTATGGACCTGATTAAAAAAAATAACAGTTTGGCAAACAGTTTGATAGTACGTCAAATACTCAAACATATTTCTACCATATCATCCAGACATTCTGCTCCTGAGTATTTACCTAAGACCAATGACAGCGTCTGTCCACACATAGGCTTCTACGGATGTTCACAGAAGCTTTATTATTAATGGCCTAAACCTTGAGACGACCTGAGACAACCCAATGATCAATTAGTGAATGGACAAACAAACTTTGATACGTTCATACAGCTGAGTACTACTCAGTTAAAAAAAAAATAAAAGAATGAACTACTGATGCAAGCAACAGTATGAAAGGATTCCAAAACAATTATGCTGACAGAAATCAGACAATAAAAGTACTTTTCAAAATTCCATTTATATACATTTCTAGAAATGCTACTAAGGTACAGTTACAGAGAGTCAATCAACAATTGTGTGTGATGTAGTTGCAGGAAGGGAGGGATTCAAACGGTTCAGAAAGAAACTTCTAAGGGCGACACGATGGAAACCCTCAGTATCTGGAGTTAGACAAGGGCTTCATAGGCGTGGGCACACACACGTGTCGAAACCTATTACACTGTACTTTTAAAATACTTATATTTATTCTATGTCAATGATACCTCAACAAAACTGTCTAAAAAGTGATCATGTCAAAGTCCTTTTTTTAACTCACGTTTTTATTGGCTAGGAACTCAGAACTGCACGAGCACACACGCACACACACACATACACACACACATGCACATCTGCCCACCCAGACTCTCCCTCACAGTACACGCCCAAGAAATTAACCAGAAGCGCCAATCTTTTCAAATTCTCAAGGAAAAGTTTTTTAAAAATACACTTTTACTTCAAAGTGAGAATCACGTCGTTCAAACGAGTGCGGCAAGTCTTATCGAAAGACTGAGTGATTTAATAAAACATACTAATAGGAGGAGCTGTATTCATAAAAAGTGACAAAAATACTAATTTTTTCAAGGTAGTTTACCTCCTGCTTTGCAGTTTATTTTCCATTACTCAAGAAAGTCTGCAGGAAGCCTTAAATAAAGATGAGTGGTGAAAAAAAATAATGTAACTGCAAGGTTTTTCTATTGCTTTTATATTTTTGGTTTCAGATTGAATTTATTTCCAAAATCACTGACTCCTAGAAACCTGAAACACACTGAACCGTAACTGGGGCTACTCGTACCTTCCTTAACCATTCTCATTTTGCAGAATTTCTTCTGAGGGAAACTCATAAAGTATATTAATATGTATGTTTTTTGCACCCTTAAGATCTATTCAAGAGATGGTAATTTTCAAAAAGGAACCACGAAATAATTTTCTAGTTCTCTTGGCTCTTATGAAAAATATGACTTTAAAAACTTTTAAAAGCATGTGTTTAAAAGGAGATTTTTATTATTACTTATAATGTATACTAAGATGGAAATATCAATTCCATTAATTACTTACTTTGTAATTTCACATTGGAAAAGTAAGTCTTCAGAGCAACAATTTCCATCATAGCCAGTGAACTTGATTAAAATAATTGGCTATTTCCACAACAAATGCTTTGACAAATGGTCTTATTCTGTCAAAAAGGAATGGGTCTTATTAGAATCTGCATTGCTGTGTTATATTATTATAAGATTAATACAGAAGAAAAGTTTAGTTCCTTGTAATAAAATTCAATGACTGTGACTCGGACTAAATATCAGTACATAGTAAGTGTTAGTGTAATCCCCATCCACTTAATTTGGTTCTTTAACTTGGCCCTGAGTATAGACAGTGATTTGATTATGCAGCATCTTACTTCCTACACTCATTCAATGTCCATGCCTTGTTTCAGAGGATGAGGGAGGTTTGTGTCACCTCAATTAAATAAGCTACAGGGTTATCTTTAGCAGTAATATTAGTATCATCCTGAAGTATGATCCATCCACGAGGCACAAAATATTAAAATACTTTGATTAAGGCATACTGAGGTAGAGCAATCCTAAAATCAACTAAGGAGTTTATTCCACCAAATATTCATAAATCTTTGAAATTTTTAGAATACTCTCCAGATACTACCATTAAACTACACTAAATTCACGTTACAGAAATATAACAGTTATATAGTTCCCTCTGACTGAAGCTTTATTTTTGTCTGCCCTATAAATCTGTGGGTACACAATTATCTAATCCATGGATTTCATTTTATTCTATTCATTACCAATAGATAACTCATTATACAATTGGAAAAATGATGCCCCTCAAATGATCTCTTCTTACTCTATACTTCCTCCAGATTTTTATTAAGTAATATATTTAGACCTACTGTCTTTGATCATCAGCTTTAAACATTAAGGCTGCCATATCACCCTTCATCTCTCTTTTCTGTCTATAAAGTCCTATTTTTTTTTCCTGTCAAAATTTCCTGTCCATTTTACAATGATTCTGTTCTACAGTTGTGTCAGTCAACTAGAAGTGCAGGGAGATACAAAGTCTCCATGGCACACAAGTCATGTATTTATTTCTCAGACATCTCAGGGTCAGAGGAAGTGATCAGGAATCCCAGGCTGAGCTACGCTGTGCCCTGCTTTCAGACGATCACCTGTGGGGCTTGGCTTCCAGCTGAGGTTCGGGTGGAGGGCTCCTCGCTGTGTGAGCATCCCGAGATTCAAGCTGAGAGCGCAACCATCTTTTACACGTCTGCTATGGCGATGGCAAAAGTTTCAAAGAGAAAGTATACATTGATTTTTCTCTGTCTTCTAATCTATATGTTTGCTACTTAAGACATGTAAAGCCAATATATGAGTTTTTGAGTTAACCTGTTACATCTCTTACGTGTTGGGGTTTTTTTTCTATATCTACATTTTGTTAGGATTTGTCCATAGGTGTTGTGCTTTTCCTTCATTGTCTCGGCGCTCATTAATTATTTCAACATGAAGACTCACTCATAATTGCTTCCAACTGCTCGGTTTTCCCAGGAACAACAAGATTATTCCCGCATTCAATTTCTGAAAGTGAGTCTCTATGTCAGTTAAGCATATAAATCGTATTTTTAATTTTTAAATATTTTAATCTAAGTTTTGGAAGATTACTAATGTTAACTTCCTACTGCATCTTTGAAAAAAAAATCTTTCAAGGATTCGATGGCAACTCAGACCTTACAAAGCACATAATGTAACCTAATTGTATGTACCCTCATAATAATATAAAATTAAAAAATAAAGTATATGCTACCTCAAAAACCCTGCAACTTTTTCATAACCATGCACTCTTTTTCAAAGTGACATACAGTAATCCATGCAGTACATTCATTTGTTATGTCCCCTTATGTTCCTGACTGGTCTGCTGTAGAGGGCTCCCTGTCCCATGACTCCATTGATTGGTTATGTCCCCTTATGTTCCTGACTGGGCTGCTGTAGAGGGCTCCCTGTCCCTTGACTCCATTGATTTGTTATGTCCCCTTATGTTCCTGACTGGGCTGCTGTAGAGGGCTCCCTGTCCCTTGACTCCATTGATTTGTTATGTCCCCTTATGTTCCCGACTAGGCTGCTGTAGAGGGCTCCCTGTCCCTTGACTCCCTCTCACATCCTCTCCCATCAGGTATCCACCTGTTCCCTTTGGATCTTCTTCTTTGTGCAGTTTACGTAAAACATCAGTGGGTCTCGTTGCCCATTCACACGAATGAAAGACCTATTGACTCAGATACTTAACTGGTGTTGTTTATTCTGTAATTTTATGAGTTTATTTTTACCAACAAGCTTTTCTCCTGCAGGGAAGGGCTGACGCAGCCTCTCCGTCTGGGGAGCTAAGGCAGGGAATGGGTAGTAAGGCTCCCCCCATCTAGCAAAATACGGTGCTAGTGTTGTCAGTCTCCACAGGAGGGACGCAAGTTTTCCTCCAGAAAACTCTTCATGTTTGTAGACATTAATGTTTGTCTTCTGTTTTTAGCCTTGCAAATCCTGCTTTGCACACAGGGGGTATAGGGAGGGAAGACGAGGATAACGGGGGCAGCTGTTCTGAAGATAACTTTTATTAACTAACCTGCTTTCTGTCCACTCTCTTCTCTGCACCAGCTCAGTTCTAGCCTGGACCCTGTCCAATCGGCAAGAAAAAGGACTCACATTTTAGACTTTTCCAGGCCAGGGATGTAGGCTCTGGGTCCCCTTCTCCACCAGCATGACTCCCTCTTCTGTTCCCTTATCCAGAAGTGTCACAAGTCACTGGGGTACTAACAGTCCTTCTCACTTTTTTAAGATTGTTAAAAACTCATAATTTATTTTTACTCTATTCAATTTTCACTGTCATTTCAACAAGGTCTGAGAATAAAAGGATGGTAAATAAGAATGTTCAGTCTGCTATCTTCAGGGGCCAAATTCAGGTGTGTATGTGTATTTGTGTATGTGTGTGTGTGTGTGTGTGTGTATGAAGAAAAGACGGGAACAATCCATTAGTGCATCCAAAATTTTAATTAAAATGTTCACCATTTACTCTGAGATCAGTAATGAAGACACTTTTTTTAGCAACTGCAAACCAACCTTCTGCCAAAGTCCCTTGACTTAAAGATAGCCCTGTAGGGAGAGTCACAGCCCCAGACACGCAATCGTTCCTTCAGATTGCTACGCGAAGTTACAGAAGAGTATATTCCTTGTGAGAGCAATAATTTTGGTCCCACAGATTGTTTAAGAAGCCACCAGGAAAACTTTTGGTTTTGTACATATAGCATCTACTATATAAAATTTATCTTCATTTTATTTTATCTCATATTTGATATACCAGGCCAGATGCTGTCAGTCCGTGTAACAGACACAGACAGAAAACACAGCTGGGTTTTCTCTTTATCCACTGTCATTTTTAACAAAAAATTTATACCAGAAATTAACCATTATCCATACTTCTTTCTAAAAGTCTCCTTAAAACAAGAAAGAATAAAGATTCTTAAGAAGCCCTATGAGTATTTCTCTTACCACTTTATTTCCCTTAAGAAGTTCAAGGGTAATTGAGAAGAATTTCTATATACCCTGTTGGGTTTTTTTTTTTTTTAAATGAAGTGGAGGCTTTACTCAGGTCATTGAAAGTTTTATATACAATCCAGATGTGAAACAATAAATCCAACAAATAATATTTAAACTACTACAAAGAATTAAGATGATGAAAGAGGTTGGGAGGCATGGGAGACAGAAATGTTAATTTTTAAAATTACTATTATATATACTTATGTATTTATTTATATTTATGTATGCATGTATCTACGTGCACATAGTTTCTGGCATTATTTTCTCTTCTTCACATTCATTGCATTTTTCTTAAATTATAAAGTCTGCTTCTACTTTTTCTCAGAATCGATTTCTTTGGACCCTTTCTCTCTGCTCATATAATATAAATCTGTTCCTGGTAGTAGTAAGGCTACCGATCTGGGTGATCTTTGTAACAAGCTTACGGACACAATGATACAGAAGGTGATGAGTACTTTTAATTATTCTAAATTCTCGCTGGGAAATTTGCTTTTCCTTTTTAATTAGTTCTTGCAGAGATATATCATGAATTAAAATAGGAGCATGTAGGCAGATATAGGCATAATGTACTGTAGGCATAAATATTTGGACTTATATTTCAGACTTAGAATATTGTGTATTTTGGAGCAATAGAAGTGGCTTTTTTAAAAATTTTCTAGACAATGATGGCTGGAATATATTACTGAACAAAGAAGAGTTCTTATAATGAGGCAGCCTGCTGCATACAATTAAAGCATTAAAATAGCATACAGACCAATGTGTTAGGCACAACAATCTTCATCACATATGAGAAAGGATCTTAAAAATTTGGAAAAATCAGATGCCTAAATGACTGAAAATAAAAATAAATCAAAATCTGACAAGTTTATAAATCTACCAATTATATCAAACAGAGTCGAGTTAACATTTTGGCACTCTTATTTCTCTACTGTTACCCAGCAATTTACGAAAAATAGATGACCTTAAGGGACTTAGCCATTTACTTCTTAACTCTCAAAGAACAACACGCTTGTATATTTTGAAGAATAGTATCTGTACTGAAGGAAATTAAAGCGAACACTAGGAAAATAATTTATCTGATTCCCACTAGCAAAACACACAGAAGTTCAGCTGCATTCACACATATCTAAATATGTCAGCTTTTTCTCAGCGACATGCCCTGAATTAGGCTACAAAACACGCCACCTGGAAGATGAAAGAGCACTCAGAACTTCAACACAATACATCGATTACTAAAATACAATTTTCAAGTGCTTCCAGCACATACAAGATACGTTTACGTTCGAGTTATGTGGTGGGTTGTTCTGCCTTATTATAAAGTAGGCTTTGTCCCTATTTGCTGTTTATCCGTCAATTACATGGTAAAAATTGGATAGTTTAAAGTAGAAGAACACATATAAGAATCTTTGGGTTTATGTCCTGAAATCCTTTATCCTAAGATGTTTAGAATTACTCTTAAAAAAATGTATTTGTGATAAGTTCTGTCACTTTCAGCAACAAGGTGATTAATATTTGAAACCTCCGGTCGGGGAATTCAACGGTGTCATCTCATGTTTCTGTGTTTCATTGCCTTTCTCGACACAGAGGCTATTGATCTAATAATTGTACTCTACTCCCCCAAATATCTAGAGTCATTTTAGGTCCCACAAACTCATTTATCAGAAAACCCATAAAATTATTCCCTGTGGTGCCTATAACAATAGAACAAACTGAACGATAAAAAGAAACAATGTACATTTTTATTCTATTTTAATATCCCCATTCCCTATCCATGCTCCAGCAAGGGGAAACATTGAAGCCACAGGTATCGCCAGGGATCCACTCTGTGCCACTCTACAATACAAATTAATGGGTAAAAACTTCCATTAACAGACAAGCCAAAAGACAACTAGTTATATGTTATCAATAAACAGTGTATTTATGAATTGTCTTATTTTAAGCCACTCTATGAAAGCCAGAGCACAGACACTGTTACAGGTGCTTTTCTGAGTGCTGCATAAATCCCTTTCATTGAGGTTTTATGTTTTTTCAATAAACTTAAGCAGAACTACAGTTTTTAGGTAGAATATTATTATGTCTTTAGCTAGAAGCAAAGGAAATGATTTATGTGAGTATGATAAGACATTGGTTACTCTTGTAAGTTCAAGCATACAGGAGCTCATATGATGTATTTTTTTTTTCTTTCCCAAGTCCTTTCTAACTATGGTCTCAAAACACATGATCATACGTTCCTATAGTAAAATTCTAACTATAAAGGAATTATAGTGGCATGTACTTCAAATAGTAAAATTCTGATGCTGGCATGTATTTCCAATAAATGTAGAGTTAAGAATTTGTAAGCCATATGCATTATTACTAAATATGCTCATTATAAAATGTATATAAGAAATATAAATCTCAAAAACAGTAAGTTTTCAATAACCACATTTGAAGCGTCTTCAAGGGCTTCTTGTAAGGGCTTCATATTACCATCAACTACAATCTAAAAGCATGAAGCACAGTATTCACTCTGGGTGAACCTGTGAATAGTGATGGTGGATAAAAACATCATGTTGATAATTTCAATCTGGGGAGCCGATCTCCCGTTAGATAGAATTAGTTTGACACTGCTCTGTCTCGTAATATTTTTGAGTTTAGTTCACAATAGGAAAAGAAATGATAGGTATTTTTTTCTCCGCTTGCATTATTGGTATTTTCTTCCTTCTGACATTTCTCTGCAGAGTTTTTTTTTCAGGCTAATTGTGGATTTGGGGAAAGTTAATTTAATTTTAAATACATCAGCAAAACAGACACTATTGTGCTGCTTTGTAGAACTTCCTCTCTTTCTTCAGAAGATTTGTACTATTGTACAGAGGGTTTCCTTTTGATGGATGACTCCAGTGAGGAGCCTCTGCAAATTCCCAAGTTAAATGGTAGCACATAATGTATGTAATTGTTAACAATAAGTAAACATAAAAGCAAGTTTTCTTATTCTCTTCCACCTCTCAGAGAATTGTCTCTTGCACTCTCCTGGGGTATATGGACCCACTGTGAAAACAACGACTTTAAGAATACAAATTTAGGGATTTGAAATATGTCCTATTTCTTTTTAAGCACAAAATCACGCCTAACTATTTATAAGTCCTACAGAATAACTAATGTTTGTTAGGATTAATTTTTCCTTACATCAATCGTTTTGAATCTAATGAAGTATTCCCAACATAAGGAATGGAAAAGAAACCATGGTTTGGGCTAGCTTCAGGAAAAATTCCTTTTTGAAACTGGTTTTGTTATGACTAATCCTTTCCTCAATTCTAGATATATTGGACATATGGTAAGACCATAGGGTGACTGTAATGGAAAGATTCACCCAAACAAGAAAATGCACACTGGATTCTCATGAACTAAAGAGAGTCCTAGTCCCTAAGATTAAAAAATACATCCTGTACCTAACATTACTTATCTGTTCCTACCTGACCCTGAGTCAAGTACTGAAGCAGCTTTCATTGTTTTCCTGGTTACCTTTAGGTAAGAAAAATTCCTTTAACTTATATTCAGTTGATAAACAAAATCACTTATATCTTACAAACTAAAATGAATTTAGTCTTGCAGCATCTAAAAAAGTCCACAATGATACCCAATTTAGAATCTCTCTTCCCCAGCCTAGGCTGGCAAAATTACGATGGGGAAAGAGTGGGCCTTCTCCTAATAATTGCCGAGTCTGGGTCAAAATGACAGCTCTCTTACAGGTCTAAATAGTTAAAAGTTGTTTTTAAAAAAAGGCTAATAAATGACTTAAAACAAATGTTTCCTACTCTTCTAACAGCTAGTTTTGAATTTAGAATTCTCAGAAACCTCAGAACTCCATAAAGTAAAGTGAGGACCATGGGTGAGACGGCTTTCAATCCACCCTGCTCTGTGGATACCCAGCTCAAACACTCAAGCTCTGTCTCCTCCATCCTGCAATCAGCTACCCCATGGCAGGTCACTGAGCTCAGGGGGATGCACACTGGTGACACATTCCATCCATGAGAGAAACAAAGAAAAGGCCTACGTGGGCCACGGAATTGTGCTGGGCCCTGTTTGGGCAGAATATTCTGTGTTCCATATTTCCTTGAGCAAGGTCTAGAAAGGAGAATATTTTTGCAGGTGAGTATGTTCCCGTGTGTCTGTGGACTCCCTGCCCAATGGAGAGGTGTCATTCCAGGGGACCCATGTGAGACCATGGCAGGGGTCCCTCCTGGTAGTGTCTAAAAAAGGAGCTGGGATTGGAGTTCCTTCACGTCACATTCTCTCTCATTTCAGATCCTCTCTCGCTCTCTAGCTGAGTTCTGACATCTCCAGTACCTGAGTGGATGAGATATAAGTCTTCCTTAATGGTCAGGTTGAAATTTGGCATTGGTGACGCCTGGCCTTGGCAGGTAGGTGACTGCGGCTCTTTCCTTCCTGGCACAGTTTTGAGGGTTCCTCATGTGTCAAGCACTGAGAATTCCTCACCTCTGGCTGCCGCCTCGGATGGGTCAGCAGGCTCTGCCTCCTGATCCCCCTTGGACCACCTATGCTGGGAGGTGAGAAACCTTCTCTACACTTCTCTCTCGGGCTCCATCCCTCCTAACATAACACAGCTGCTCGGTTTCCAGAAGTCCATATCGGGCTCACAGGATATCCACACACTTTCTTTCCCTGTCTTTTCACACATACTCTAGAATCATAGCCTGTTCCCCAAAGAGTTCCCTGCCCTGTTCTGTACCAGGTAAAGGCAGCATCTGTCATAGCCTCTTGACGTAGGCCCACTCAGGGCAGGCATTCAAACACCATTCCACAGGTAACTCAACATAAGACATCATAATACACAACAAAGGGAAAAGTTCCTCCATTTCTTTCTGACCCCCCACCCCTACACTCCCGATTTTACTTCATCAGCAATAACATCCTCAGTTATCAGCCCTGTTTTTTATTTTTATTTTTTGGGGGCCAGGGCTGGGTTTGAACCCACCACCTCCGGCACATGGAGCCAGCGCCCTACTCCTTTGAACCACAGGAGCCTCCAGTCATGTTTTTTAAAAGGAAATGTTTTGGGGGAAAAGCTGGTTTGCTTTTGAAATCCATCCACTAAGTTTCTTGAGATTCGTATTTAAGAAAAGTTTTAAAAATAAAAGTTGAGCAAGAAATTTGAACTTCAAAGAGTGACTCTCCTTTCAGAGGGAAAAACCAAATCATGGTTGAAGTCTCTAAAAATCAGTAAGTGACCAAAGACTTTTATTTTAAATATATTCTCTAAACCATTAGAGAAATTCAGGTCATCAGGTCATAGACTACAAAAGAAAGATAGCTTGGCAATGAGTATTTTCTTTAATTCATTTGCTCTGGAGAGGAAAGAGAAAGACCATGTTCTCAAATATCAGTTACAGTCTTTCAAGAGTCCACTTAAAGAGGAATTCACATAAGTTTATATTCCTATGAGTTTAAGACACCAAATTTAAAAATGGAGCCAATTAAGATTTAAACACCACCAAAGAAATAATGCAATTTAATGTTTGTTTGATTCTTAAGATATAAGAAGCTCAATCCCCAAAATATCTGGATACTTAGATGACTTTATAAATAAAAAAATAATAGATATTCCAGGAATTTATCCCACCAGATTTTAAAGATTAACTATTGTAAATGAAGATCAAAATCAGTGATCCCAAGTCAATCCATCTATTAATTCACATAAGGTTAGTAGTAATGCATTAATGTAGACAGTAGATCATCTTCTATACATAAAAAAATGCCCATGGCAAGTTTTAGCAAAAAAAAATACACATATAGACTTTTGGTTCAGTGAACTTCATCATAAATGTAGATACAAAAAAATGATTATATTGAAAAATATAATCCATATTATCACAAAAACACCTGTTCAATTTCTAAATAGATTCCAGTACTTATTCCATTTAATTATAATGAATCATTTGTATATCGGAAATGTGAACTGTCTGCCTCTAAGGAGCCAATGTGGGCCTCTGCACTCAGCCGTGAGAGACTTCACTACCATGTGTGCTGGGCTGTGACCTTCTCATTACATGCACAGAGCCAGTTGGGAAGAAACTGAAATATTTATTTTTGATATATACCCCACTTTTTCCACAAATCAGTGATAACAATTTGCATTAAGATGCCTACATATGAAGTTAGTTAAAAATAAAAATAGGTATCCTAAACTGTAGTGATGGGGGAGAAACAGGGACCTAGGATAGGCTACTTACAGAATTTGAACATGGTCTACACCAGACAGAACAGCCTTTATAGTTCTCATTATTTAATAACATAGAGTATACTTGCGCCACAGAAGCAATAAATATGTGCTTTCTTGAACTTAAATAAAATACATAAATAGCACAGTGATAACAGATATCCTTGCATTGATTTATTTAATGAATACTTACTGGATATCTACCATTTAACAAGGATCTTGCTAGATATAGGGAGAAATCTGTATGAAAAACAGCCATATAGTTCTGCCAAGTAAGGGCAAATAACCCCAAAAAGTGTAGCATAAGAAACAAGTCAACTGCTTTGGTCTCTGCTGCATTCACCACAGTATTCTCCTGGTTTCTGTTTTGGTAATAAAGTAATAAACAAATATTTACTGAGCTCTTATGATTCACGTACTATTCATTTATCAAACATATTTAGAGTACCATCTATGTGCAAATCATAATTCTACGTTATTATCAGGCATCAAGGAAGACTCAGGCAGAATTTATCTTTATGTGGGGTGATGAGAAATAAACAAATAAATACAAATCAGGGCAGAAAGAGTGAAGAAATAAGTGCCATATGAGGTAAAACGTCAGGCTGCTTGAGGAAGGATGGGAACCCTGGAAAGTTCCTGAAGGACTGAGGCCCTGTATTATGATGAGTAATAACAGGAAAGACGTTCTGGGCATGGAAAGTCGCATCACCAGGGCAGGACAAGGGGAAATTAAGGCAGCTGGAGGAGGATGGCAAAGTGGCTTACTTCGCAGTGGCATTCCATGTATAAGAATGAATATGAAAATAAATTAGGGAACTTAGGCCAGGGCCAGATTTTGCCAAGGGATGAGAGCCAAATTATGGAGCTGGTGTTCCTAATTACGTTTCTTGCTAGGGAAATGCCAAGAAAACATACACGCCCTCAAAGATTTTGTAATCCATACTGGATTGGACGGCATGCAGGTACACGGCCAGACCAATCCCGGATCCTTGCCTTGAGTTGTTACCATACTCCTTTCTTCTCCCAGATGATGTATAGTGCTCCATAAAGAAAGAAATTACATACCTAGCACAGCTCGGGGAAATATATATACTCAGAGCCATCTGGTCGGTGACAAAACCACCCTCTACTGTGGTTACCTTCTCCTTGAGGCTGCAGGTGTCAAGGTCTCTCTCTCCCACCAGGGTAATTCCTCTCTTAAGTGTTGCTAGTTCCTGTGCTACAATATTGCTTTTGAAGGAATTACTGCCCAAGCTGCAAGAATGTAGCTCACCCAGCCCCTGGTTCACTGTGCAGAAATGCGGCAGGAGGGCAAGGCAACCAGGAAACAGCAGCTGACAATGAAGGAGAGGTACATGCAGAAAAGTGACGCCGAGAAAAACAGCGTGTGGAATGTGAACCACAAATAATGGCCCAGCGTCCAGCAGCACAAGTAGCAAATAGCTCTCTAGACAATCTTGATGGAAAACCCTGCTCCTCACTCCTTCATCTCACAGACGAAGGTACCACGCTCAAGGCAATATTAACATAATCACTATTTCTGGGGACAGTTGTATGGGCTGAACAAATGCTTGTAGACAGGTTCTTATGGGTGGCTGATCCCGCTATTATGGATTTGTATTAAAATATGTACATGTGCAAATGCAAAGGAACCCTGCATTAACCTTCAATTCCACCCTACCCTTGCCTCCTACACGTTTAAATCATTTGACAATAATGGCCTCACCCTCTCATGCCTCCACCTCACTTTGTGTTTGCATCTGCCCTTTCTCCTTTGCATAATGATTAAACCCTCCATCGGAGATTTCTTTCCCACTGCCACCACTATCTCTTCTAGGTAACTGACTTGCAGAATATTAAACAAGTTTTTTAAACTATTTAAGAACTATTTATCTACCCTTCTTTATAACTCGCAGGGCTTCTCAGAGCTATCAAACTAATGAACAGTGACAATCTCCAAAAGGCAGAGATAAAGTACAATGTTGCCAAACTCATTTGACCATAGCACTCTTGTTAAGGTGGTATTTTTCTTCACATGACTTTCATAAATTCTTAAAGGCATACACCATTTAAGAGGGCTTTTGTGTGTGTGTGTGTCTCCTAAAGCCCAATATCATGAACATAGAATATTGTCAGATAATACACTAGTGGATTTACATAAGCTCCTAGCCTTATGCTCAAGGTGGGACCAGCAGCTGAGTCAGGGAGCTAATGGCAACCAGGCAAAGTCATCGTCATGAACTCTCAATAAATATTTATCAAATGCGTAGACAAATAAATAATTTCCTGACATGGCTGGGGAAGACTTCAGAGGAGAATGATGTCCTACCTAAGTAACTTATTCAGAAGCAGTTAGCTAAGAGCAACAGTAATTTGGAAATTCATCTTAATATCAGCACAGGCTGGGAGGGCTAAAAAATGTGCAGTATATTCAAATTCTTTTAAAATACCTTTGTAATTCCATCTCCATTTTTGGAGAAAGCCTTTATAAAATCCTGAGCAAGTCACTTCAGGAAGATCAAGTCCATTAGTATAAATATACAACTTTCATGAGTATCATCTTCTGGCAAAATATGTTTAAAATAATTTTGGTTCACTGGCAGCCAAAATTCTTCTAACAAATAACAAAAAAGAAACAAGTTATTTTGTTATGTAAAGTATCGATTTTCAAATATTTTGAGTTTTGTCAAAATCTGAGTTTATGATTTTTTACAAAGAAATATTCCTGGATCTGTACTGGAATCATGGCTTTGTGGAAATATGCATTATATATGTCCACAAGACAATGCTGTTTGTTGGTTTCCAACTAAAAGAGGAAATAAAAAATATTAAAACAGCTTGGGATCTGGCTATGATAGATAAAGGAATAACAGATTTTGAGGACAGCAAGCTAATTTCTTTTTCTGGTATGATTCTTTCCATCAGTTAGTGGCTTCTGCTGTAAGATGATTTACATTATATTAAACAATGATTGGATTAATTAAGGTTGTACAATTACCTATAAGTGTGGGAATATAGTTATGACTCATAAGTTGGTTTCTCTTTGCGTTTTTCTCTACTTAGTTTCTTTAAGGCATTGTAATTCCTCCCAGTATGGTTCTAGAACATTGATTTCCAGCCTTAGTTGCACGTTAGAATCATTTAGGGAGGTTTTAAGATTCCTAATATTTATACCATCCCCCAGACAAATTAAGTCAAAATCTCTGGGGTGGGAGCCAGGCAACAGTATTTTTTAGAGAGCCCCAGGTGATTCTAGTATATCCCCAACGTCATGAAACAGAGTTCTAGAAACATCTGCATCACTTTCACTGAGACACCTGCTAAACAGTGTGACCTGGATCCCAAACTAGATTGCTAAACTGGAATCTCTGTGGATGAGCAAAAGGAATCTGTACACGAATCTAGACTCAGACGTGATTCACAGGTGCCGTGAGTTTAAGAACCCATAGCTGATAGAGGTAACGTGGCTCACATTGGTCTCCAAAATTATGGGTGAACAGGAAAACTTGGACTCTAGAATTCATTGTGAAAATTTGGGGTTAGACACAAGTATTTTGAAAGTCTCCTTAAAAGTCTTTATATTTAGCCAGTATAGCTATATAGTTTGCAGGTATATAGGTATTAGTAATAACTCTAGGTGAAATTTTCAAACAGTTTTGAAGCAGCAGCTTGGTACCTGTAGCTCAGTGGTTAGAGCACGAGCCACATACACCAGGACTGCCAGGTTCAAACCTGGTCCGGGCCTGCTAAACAACAGTGACAACTATAACAACAAAATAGCTGGGTTTTGTGGCGGGCGCGTGTAGTCCCAGCTACTTGGGAGGCTGAGGCAAGAGAATCGCTTAAACCAAGAGTTTGAGGTTACTGTGAGCTGTGACACCACGACACCCTACTGAGGGCAACATAGTGAGACTCTGTCTCAAAAACAAACAAACGAACAAATAAACAAAAAAACAGTTTTTAAGCAAAGTTTTTATTAGGGCAAATTGATTTACTAGAAGTAAAGCTAAAACAAAGAAGACATCATGTTAAAATTACAGAGAGTGATTAAAAAATAAGAATTGCCTATCAGAGATAATGATGTTAATAGAGGAATTTCACAGAAAAGCATATTGCCACATACCGAGCCTGTGTTTTGTAAAATATTGCAATTAAATATTTTAAAATATGATAAAGGAAGGGAAAAATTAAATGCCAGTAGGAAACCTCATATTTTAAAATCTTAGTCTGATTAGGATTATGTAACTTTCAAAACTTGTGAAGTGCGTCCGCAAACACCTCATCTGATCCTAACAAATACCTACGAAGGGAACCAGGACAAAAGATTATTAATTCCAGTTTTTGTAGAAACATTATTTTTAGCACGCAATCTATTGTGCAATTCTCAGTAAGTGCTTGTTGAAATGAATTGAATTGTTTGTTGGATGAGGACTGGAGGAACAAATCATTAAGTGCCACCAGCCCGACACCAACTGATCAAGATAGAGCCGCATCAAAAACCAAGTCTAACCCAGAGTTCTTCCCCCAACAACGCGGTTCCTCCAGTATAACTGAGAGACTAAAGGTAAATGATTATTCTTTAAATTTGGTGTAACTAAGAATCATATGGGTGCTTTTAACTAAATGCAGGGCATTGCCCCCAAACTCTGATTCAATAGGACTGAAGTGGGACCAGGAGTCTGCATATTTGACAAATGCAGTACACCAGAGAAAGCACAGAATTGCCAAATAAATACTTAATCCAATTAGCAATGATCACAGAAACAGCCAATATCATCGGCTAACTGTGAAAAAAGTGAAATATGGAAGTTACAGAAGAAAAATGACTCATGACCCAGTAAATATTTGTTTAATGTATGAATGCACTAATCAATCATTTAAATTAAGGCCAGATTGGTTTACAATGGTTAGCAGAATAAACCAAGAGAAAAGCTCTTGATTCTGCTTTTAGGGCCAACTAACTTAGAGGAAAAGGACCAGGGAACATGTTACCTTGAACTAACAAGTTAACATGGACCACTTCTTTAAAAGAGTCCTCTTCGTGCTCGGTGGGTTCCTAGATCCGCTCTTCTTCCTTGAAGAGCAGGAACCAAGACAATTTGTTCTTGAAAGGAATTGAAGGCTTTGGAGCTGCGTGCAGGCGGGAAAGAATGTGCAGAATGCCGTCAGTGGGACAACAGAGTTCTGGGAACCAAGAAATGGTCCTTCCCTAAAACATTAGATTTGTTACTAGGCAACGAATAAAATACGATCACTTCTAGCCAGTCCCAAATGCAGCTTTCAAAAGAAAACCACTTGCTTAAAAATGCCTTTCGAAAATCTGAGTCCTGACTATCTTGGTATTCAAGTATTCTTACAATTTACTTCCTGCAATTTACACACACTTGTGTGTAACACACACACACAGAGCGGCATTTAAAAACATGTACAATTGGCAATTGTATGTAAAACCCAATACTAATCATTGTGATTCAGAGAAAATTACAACCTCATGCTACTTTCATTACCATAAAAAACACGTGTGATAGTTAAAATCCAAACTGACAGCAACAAACGCTGGTGAGAATGTGAAACGACAGGCACCCACATTTGTCACTGGTGAGGAGGCAGAACGGTCACCGTGGAAGGTCACTTGGAAAGTCTGACACAGCTGAACATCCCTTTACCGTACATTCCATAAGATGCACTAGTAGGTAGTTAGTGAAAATGAGCTGAAGACTCACGTCCACATAAAAACCTGCTCGTGAGTGTTCATGACAATTTATTCATAACTGCCCCAAATTGGAAGCAACACAGATTGTCTTCAATAGGTGAATGAATGAACGAAGTGGAGTGTATCCGTGAAGTGGAATGTTATTCACAGTACAAAGAAATGAGCTCTGAGTCTCCAAAAGACATGGAACCAACCTTAAATGGACATTGTTAAGTAAAGTCAATTGGGAAGGAGGACATACTACATGATAACTCTTTGATATTCTGGAAAAGACAAAACCATAGAAAAAGCAAAAACATCTATCTGTGGTTTCAAGTGGGGCAAGTAGAAAGGACTAACTGATGGATTACAAGGAATGTTTAAATTGGTGAAACTATTCTGTAAGATACTGTAATGGTGGGTACCTGACATTACACATTTTTTTCAAATCTCGCAGAGATATCCTATAACAGAGTGAACCCTAAAGTAAACCATGGACTTTAGTTAGTAATAATGTATCAGTATTGGTTCATCACAGTAAATGTGCCATAGCAGTGCAGTGTTAGGACTAGTGGACCCAGGCTAAGACAGAAAGGTGTCAGGCCTAGGCTATAATGGAAAAATACCAGTTAACTCCTGGCAAATTTCCAGACTGCAAACTTTCAAAAAAAAAAAAAATGAAATAAGTCTAGTTCACTCCCAAGACAGATGGGAAAGTACTAATTAATATCTTACTTCTTGTTCACTCCAAGTTTCTTGCTTGGCTAACTCCTTGGGAAACACACCAGATAGTACCAACTATTCCTGGACTAACTTTTATACAATACCAGGTGGGGAAAGTACTGAAACTAAGATGTGTAGGGGGAAAATATTAAAAAAAAGATGTATGACGTGTGACTAACCTCGACATTCTGCTTCTGTACAATGCTACCCTACCCAGATGCAACTGGACAGCCTGCCCGCCAACCAGGATGCAGACCAAACCCTAAAAACCCAACCCCTTAGGCACTCGAGGCTGCTCTCAGAAACCCCATGTTGGGACACTGAGGCAGTCATTGGCCAGCTCTTCAATAAAAGGACTCCTCTTTTAATTTAACTTGTTTGGCACTGTGCACAAGAGCAGAATGTTAATAATTACAGAAACTACTTAAGGGAGAAATATGTGGGAACTCTCTGTAATCACTGCTCAATTTATCTATAAACCTAAACTGCTCTGAAACAAAGTTTATAAATTAATCCCCCCACACATAATTTGAAAGCATATACAGATAATATTAATGCTGTCCCTTGAAAAAAAATTTTTTGTTTGTTTGTTTTGAGACAGAGTTTCACTTATTATCCCTCAATAGAGTGTGGTGAAGTCACAACTCACAGCAACCTCCAACTCCTTGGGCTTAGGCGATTCTCTTGACTCAGCCTCCCAAGTAGCTGGGACTACAGGCACCTGCTACAACGCCCGGCTATTTTTGTTGTTGTTGTTGTTGTTGTTGCAGTTTGGCTGGGGCTAGGTTTGAACCCACCACCTTTGATATATTGGGCAGGCACCCCACCCACTGAGCCACAGGAACCGTCTTAATTTTTAATTTTTTTAACAACATAATAGTTATTAAACAAAACTGTTTAACTAAAAGTTAAACTTAAAGTTATTTAAATTTCTAGCTACATTCCAAAAGATATTGAGTTAATAGTCTGTCATATAGAAATAAATTAATAACCCTGCTCACATGGCTGTTTAAAAGATTTAAAAAAAAAATTCTTCTTCCAAATTATGTATAAATGTCCACACTACATTAGTACATCTCTGATTTTCATTGAATTTTACAAAGCTTAATAAATATTTTACCTACAATCTATTGTTATGAAACTGAATGTAAAAGTTGCTGAGTCTCTATAAAGATCACATTTGGCTATTGAAAGCCTTACCTAGTACTTATCAGACTTGAACATGTGTGAGAGTCAACTGGGGATCGTTCTGAAAGGAAGAGTCTGATGCAGTGGCTTTGACCTGATGCCTGATAATCTGCATGTCTATAAACTTCCAAGCAATCCTAAGGCTTGTCTACAACTTGAGTAGCAAGGTTCTAGAGAATATCTAGGTCACAAAACTATTACCACTGTGAAAAACAAACCCAAATACCTAGCAACCTGGCAAGAGATTAAAGAACTGTTTTTCCCCATTCTTTTACCTGAAGAAGTTTACAGGCCTCCTAAAATTCTCTATCTGCTTTCCCAATATATAATCCTTTTCAATTTCAGCCATCAAGGGGGAGGCTTGCTGACCTTTGTACAGTGAGCAAGCTACCTATTTATAATACTCTCTTGGCTCATATGAACTAAGGACCATCTATTTCTAGTTCAATTCCTCAGTTTATATGTCTTCAATAGAAAAAAAGATCAGGTGACTGGCTCAAGGTCACTTATCCAATATTGTAAAGGTCAGGTCTCCAATCCAGATTTCTGATTTCAAACCCAGTCCCTTTTCTTCTGTTTTCTTGTTTCTTCTAATAATGACTCACTCCAGAGAATAGGGATCAGGTGGTTTAGACAACAAATGTCCCAATTCTAAATTGAATCCCTCAGCCTGCTACTTCCCACTGAAATTCCTAACAAGAGTTCAAGATCTTGTGGGAGGATCAGATACAGTAATGGGGAGGATTTCTTTGTACTTTCAAATAAACCTTGAAATTTAACAAAACTTTGTGAACATATGAGATTATGTGACCATGGTTTAAAGGTACGAGAGAAAAGCCTAGGATGTCTCACCATGGAACATGAGGACAAAAATGATTTGTTCTGTCTCCCCAAACCTGACAGTCTTCTCTTAAAAGAGTTCACAACCAACCACGGGAGGGAGTCAGAGGCAGTGGACACTTATCCCGCAATATCTTTCCCAAGACACCTCACTTAAGTTGGGACAAATGACTTGATTTCTTCCATGAGGGCTTTCAGTCATTAAATTAACTAAAACTAAACTGACCTTCACAACATGAAGAAACAGGACTTGGCAATGTAAAAAGAATTTCGTATTAATATATGGATAACATTAATTATAACTAATAGTTAAAGTTTCCTAACCTTTGTTTAAAGGGCAGGTCCCAACTTCACTCTGACTTCAACACTACATCCAGGTGGGAGGGTTAATAAATGTGAAATGTTTAAGTGACATCAGGAGTCTGTACACGTCTTCAGAGGGTTATCTTTCTAAGCCCTTGGGGTTATTCTTCTAGCAGTAAGAATATGCCTTCACAGACCCTCCCCTTCCCCCACCGGGCGCCCTGCGTGGTAAAAAAGAGGAAGTCAGGCTGATATGGCCTCGGGTGTAAGGCCTGCCATTGGACATAGACCAGCACCCAGTCATGGAGATCCTGTCCTTTGTTCAGGGACTCTCTGTGAGTGTGTGTGCTACAGCAAGCAGCTCAGAACCTCGGTGAGCTGGCCAGACTGTTTCTGAGACCACATCCCAAGGTTCTATAAGGAAGAACCAGTAATATTCTCTTCATGGGATTAAGTGAATGTCAAGGCAGATGAGCTTCTGAGCTCCCATCTCAGTCCTTCCATGACTCTTTGGAGGTGTTCATATGTGAAAGCTGAGTAGTGAAGTCTCTGTCAGAGCCACTCAGCCTCGCTGCCTCTGGACCCAGCATGAGGAAAATCAGTAATGTCTGACTCTTTGTTGGTGGGTCTGGGCTCTTAGGAACAACTGTGAGCAGTTTAGGTGCCGTGCACTACAATAGTCTTCTACAAACTTCTGGCCCTGGCGAGCTTCCAGAATAGTACAAGCTGCTCCAAAGTCTCAGAAGCAGAAGGCTCTCTGTGCTGGCTGGTGGCTGGAAATCTGGCTGTAGCTGACATACCCAAATTTGTCTTTCTTAAGACCTGACGTATGCATCAGTGTATCATTCATGGCTCACATGTTCCCTCTCCACTCTGCCTACCATGTGCCACTCCCCTCCCTCTGATCAACATTCTTTCTCTCCTTTGAGACTTGTCCACAAGTGGCAACCACCCCTCCCCCACCTGCCAGGAGCTTAGTGTCCACTGTGGCCTTCCAGCCGGCTGAGCACCTACAGCAGTTAGGGACCCGCAGCAAACTCATTTGGAATTGATGCTCAGCCCAGCTTCTGAGAAGAAACCATCACAAGTGGACCTACTTACTCTGACTTTC
This sequence comes from Otolemur garnettii, assembly GCF_000181295.1. Taxonomy (NCBI): domain Eukaryota; kingdom Metazoa; phylum Chordata; class Mammalia; order Primates; family Galagidae; genus Otolemur; species Otolemur garnettii. The sequence goes on from NW_003852412.1 coordinate 17,964,261, forward strand.
CAGGATACATAAGAAAGGTGATAAAATAAAGAAGTTCACATACCATACTTTCTGTTGAACTTTCAAAGATTTTTCACACTAAAAATGCCAACAAATAAAAAGGAGAAACCTGGCTGAAGGGCAAGGTGCACAGTTTTTTTGTTTTTTTTTTTTTTCTGTTCTTGGCATCATCTCTGAATCAAATCACCAGAATAATTTCTGGGAAGCTTAAGGAATGTAGTTTAGAACAAGTATTTTAAAAAGAGACAGGTATCAGTCTAATATAAAGAGCAACTTTTTGCAAGTATGGCTGAACAATACTGAACAAGACCAAATAGAAGACCGTTAGCCCTGCCCATGCCACTGTGAGGGCTGACACACTGTCTCAGAGTCCTCAGCTGTGGACGTGGCGTATTCAGTGGAGAAAAGCAGCATTAGTTCTTTGCTGCCTTAAGATTCTGCAATTCTGCTGCAAACAAGAATAACAATGACTCGCATACTTTGCAATCAATAATAATAAAAGAACAATGACGATGACCAACTTACTGTGCTGACAGTGAATCCCATTGAATCCCCGAGGACATTTACAGACGTAGCCTATGAAGGTGTCTCCTCGGTAGGCTTCACTGATTTCGCACGTTCCCCCATTGTGGCATGGGTTAGGAAGGCAGGGGCCTGAAAGGAAAATATATTGCTGCATGATATGCATGCTCCGAAGTGACATGAGGTCAACATCTTATAAACAATAATTTTATTTAAAAAAAAAGTATTTGGGATATCAGTGGTACAGGTTGTTTGAGGTCTGGTGACTAAAGGTTTTGAATCCTAGTTTCACCATGTTCTAGCCATGTGACTTGAGAGATTTATTTAACCTTCCTGTGACTTAGTTTCCTCTTCTGTTTAATGTCAATGCTACTAAAATTTATTTTAAGGGGTTGTAATACAGATGAAAAGAGTTCTTACATACAAAATACTCAGAACAGTGCCTGTCACATATTAAGCACTCAGAATATATTAACACTAAATTGAGTAGCATTATTAAACATTTTTTGAATTGCACAATATCTGCTCATGTTTAAAAGTTCTACTGAATGGCAATTTTTGAAGCTGCAAACCCTGAAGAGCTTTATTCCCCCACTGGTGCAACAGCATATGGCCGTAAGCACAAGACCAAGTGCGTCTGCTGGTTGTGATGCTTTTACAGACTACAGGATGGTGGATCAGACTCTGCAGAAGCACACATTTTCCGGTCTAAAAGAAGACAGTCATTTTGAAGCTTTGAGAAGGTAACTTCAACAGAGTAACTGGCACCTGTGTCAGGCAACGGAAGGATGGCGCTCAGCTCTCTTTCAGAGAGGAGCCGCTGGCAGCAGTGTGGGTAGCTGACGCGTTCAGCTCCTGCAACCACAGATTGGCCACAGCAGCACTCATGCCACTGCCACGCTGCCCAGGCCATCACTGAGCACCAGGTGTAGACAAGCTGGTCCTGCCTGACCTGGGACTCTGCTGACAAGCGTTCTTCACTCTGGGGTGCACCAATGGTGTGGCTGAGATTTTCTTAGAAGCCGCTGCCGTCTGAGGCTTTTATTCCATGCAATATTCTTTCTGTCCTTTTCTTTCCTCAGAAATGACAGACAAGCTTGTGCCAGTGTGAAGGTTCATCCTACCTGTTCACGTTCCCCCTCTCTATTGCCCATCCCAGACATCCCTCTGATAAATCTTTTGTACTTCTCATTCTATCAGAAGTTCTGCTTCTGACTCAGGACAGAATCCAGACTGGAGATAATAAAGAAGGGAAGAGTCACGCTGCTCTCCCTGAAAGATGAAAAAAGGCCAAGCAAAAAAATATAGTTTTCTTTGATTTTGTTTGTATTTATTTTAATTAGAGATATTAAAATGCATTTATAAGGGCAAAAAGTCACCAAAGAGAAAGTTAAAATGTACATTTTAAAAAAGGAAAATAAGAGCAATTAAACTAAATGACTGCGTATGAAGAGGCAAATTTGGGAATCCTGGAAGAGGAGCAGGTCACAGGGGGGCTGACTTCAGTGGAGAGAAGGCAGCAGAAGGGTGGGACTCAGGATAATGAGGACTTGAGGAAGTCGGGGCAGCGTCCACCAGGCAAGACCAGCCCAGGAGTGCACAGCCAGTGAGCCCTGGAGCGCGCTGTCAAAGGCCCCGAAATACTTGGGGGGAGGGGAAAGAAAGGCAATTCACCTCATCACCTGGGGCAGGGCACCGGGGCCTCAGCCACAGTGGGAAGCACTGGGGAGTCGCTAACAACGACCTGCGGGATTTTATGATTCTATTCCTCCCTCTAGCAGCAGGATTTTATGACTCCTTCCTCCCTTCTTCCTTCCCTCTCTTGTTCCCTCCCTCCAAATCTCTTTCTTTCTTGCTTCTTTCTGTTTTTGCTTTCTATCTTTGAGATGGAGTCTAGCTCTATCACCCCATGGAGAGTGCAGGGGCATCACTGCACTTCACAGAGACCTCAAATTCCTGGGCTCAAACGATCCTCCTGCCTCAGCCTCCTGAGTAGCTGGGACTACAGACAGACATCACCACACCCCGCTTTTCTTTTGTTAGTTTTTTAATAGAGATGGGATTTCAATCTTGCTCAGGCTTGTCTTAAACTCCTGACCTCCTCCTACCTCAGCCTCTCAGAGTGCTAAGTTTATAAGGGGGAGCCACCTTGCCTGGCCTCCATTTCTTCTGAGTTTAAAATGTTATGAAATTCAGTGGGTGTAGGGTCTGATAAGAACAGGCAATAATACGCAATTCTGCAGTGCTCTGACCCTCGCTATCTGATAGGGCTGGCTTTTGAAAAGTAGAAAGTAATTGGATCTGTGATTATTTTCCCCAAGATATCTCCACACTGATTAACAATATGTACTTATCTAGGCAGTGTTGTGCTGCCTTGTATGTATCAATTATCTAAGCCTGCCCTTAAGGTGAAATACCCCCGCTGTCTCAGGCAGGGAAGTGGGTGCAAGAGCAGCGACCAGTTAGGGAGCAATTTGAATCATTTCCTTCCACTGCTAAGAGATGAAAAGTATGCTCCTGACCCGTGTCTCCTTTTCTTTCTCACTTTCCACTTCTTCCTTCCTCCCAAGTTAACTAACATCTGATGGTGCTTTAGAATTTAAGAACTCTTTTTCACATAAGGAATCTCATTGTTCCCACAATGCAGTGAGGTCCTACTCATTAACATGCTTTCTGTAAAAGAACTGTAAGTTCTAAAAAACTGAATATGGTAAAGATTAAATAATATTTCTCAACTTCTATCAGTGACACAATCAAGCCTTAGATTAAGGCTCTGTGATTCTAAAGCCTATGCTCCTCAGACCATCCGTTATTTGGCATAGAGAGATTAAAATAAAAGTGACCTTAGAGTTGTGACTCACCGATTCACTTCAAAATAAGGGTGAAAAAAGGACGTAGATTTTTTAATTAATTGCTGATAGCCAGGTTTGTACTAGAATCAAAGAATTATATAATTTTAAACAAATAAGGAGTCTTGGAGATCACATAATACAATTTTTCAGTTTTGTAGATGAGAAGACAAAACTAACTACAAATTCAGGAATATCTCTAAAATGTCACAAAAATACGAGGGAAATGTACCCAGGAGGAAAAAATAGCTCTTAAAACTCAAACTGAAGAGAAATTCCTCAAAGGAATGGGTAATTTATATCTGGAAAAAAATAAGTCTCTTCTGTGCATCCTGACTGTTACAGAGTTGGATGAGACTGGGATTTGGACGGCTAAGGTTGGGAGCGCTTTGGGAGGCCAAATGGGAACTGCTTGGGGCCAGGAGTTCCAGACCAGCCTCTGTCAGTTCTTGAGAGCAGCTGAAGCTGGGATCAATGGAAGTCACTCTGACAAAAATGGGGTGAAGATGAGCCTGGAACTGGTGGCTCTGTTTACTTTAGGGCATCTAAAGGTCCCATTGCATCTTCGGAAAAGAAAATCGTGGCTAGAAGGTGGGGAAAGCAAGAAGAGCTAAAGGGATCGGTGTTGATAAAGGGGAGAACTGGGGACTGGAGCAGATAGCCAAGGAGAGGCCATCTCAGACGTCTTCAGGGAGACAGACAGGGAGGCTGGGAGGCTGTACTACGTGGAGAAAAGCAGCTGGTGAGAAACGGTGCCATCCAAAATCCAAGTTTAAGTGTTTGCACAGATGCTATGTGAACTGTCTGCTCTGGAGCCTGCAGCTTTACAATCAAGTCTGCTCCCCACGGACTGTTCCCAAACAGCCTGTGTGTGTTTGGGGAAATCAAGGGGAAAGGGCTGTGCGACGGATGTGGCTGGTCCTGGCAGAAGGGGAGAGGTGCTGCTGCACATCATGCCCAAGAGAGTCAAGAATCCAGCTGATCCAGGAAGCTGCAGGTGGAGCTGACAGGGGTGTCTTAAGTCCCAGACATTCTGGGCACTTCCTGAGGGCGCAGGGGAAGCCTGTCCAGGGATCTTGGCATGGCCTCTGGGATTCCCCTAAGATGAGAGTTGATAAGTTGGAGCTCTTTTATTTTACACCCCAAAAGACTTCATGACCTCAGCTGACACCTGGGTTTTAGAAAAAGATTACCTGTTTCAGGGGTTGTGGCTGCTGTTATTTTTCCCACTGCAAGAAATTCAGCAATTCTCATTGAAAGGAAGAGGGTGAAGTCAAGCAAAGGGAACAAGGATTTAACCTTTCCAGACTCTCTTCTATGCATGCTAAATGTCAGGTACAAGTATTATCTTTCCTAATACTTTAAAAGAATAGATCCTGGCTCCAGAGGCAGAAAAACAGACGCGGAAAGGTTAAGTAAAAGCATAGATTTCAACACACTCTGCCCAACTAGACAGTCCACGCCCCTCCCATTAAGCTATGCTTCCTGCCATGCTGAAATCTGTATATTAATATGTTAGTCTTCACAGCTGTAAACAGAATCAGCATGAATTCACTCCACACATGCCTATAAATAATACAGCACTTCAAAGCCTCACCAATCGGAAACATTTCAGAGTACTTTCGGCAAGCAGGTCGATGTGTATTAAATATTGTGAATATGGATAGGCTCTGCTAGGCTAATAGTACTGCATTTCCTTGCAGCTATGTCTGAAATCAACTGTCAAACATGAGAATTTCCCCAATATTATTTTGTAATAATTGTAAGACTGATGTCCTATGCCTTGTACATACTTTTTGGGGAGGACACATGATGGGAGTATTAAAATGAGGGATTTCCTGTGGCTTTTCCCCACTAGACTGTGAATTCTGTATGGGAACAGTCATGATGGCACACAGAGCTTGTTGGATACATTTTGAATAAACAAAGCCATGGCAATAATGATTGCTAACCATTGTATCTCTTGCCTAAACTGTATCCTAATTTTAGGTTTATAAGGCATCACAATTCTTTGGATTTTTATTCCATAATTAATTTGGATACTTTCTGTAGCTTTTCTACACCTTTCAAGCATCAAGTCCTTTACATTTATAATTAGATTCCAACGATTTTTGTCTCTAATATGGTTTAAGCTTGTGAAGTATTACACTGAATTGTAAATAACAATTAGAATGTGTACTCTTGCAAAATGATTACATGTATCTTAATTCTTTGTCAAATTCAGAACCAAGGAAGACGTAACTTTGGATAATCTAATTAAGTGTTTTTGTGTCCTAATTTAACAAGTCTTGTGTAAATAAAAACATTCACTTTATACATGAGTAAGATAAAATGATCAGAATATAAGAGAATATGTAAGGGTAGCATAATAAACATACTCGAAGATCTCAACTCACAAAATATGCTTGATATTTATATTCTACGCAATAACTAAGAAAATGCCGTGAAGGCTATGTCAACCAGTTTGATGAAAATATTTCAAATTGTATATAAAACCAGTACATTATACCACATGATCACATTGATGTACACAGTTATGATTTAATTAAAAAAATTACAACTCAAAAATTAAACATCCCCTTCTATCCAATGGAAAAAAAAATCTGCTTGATAGTCAAAATGGTTTTGTTTTCTGTTTAAGGTTCAATAACAACAATTAAAACATACTGCAACAGTCTCCAGGTCTCTTCCTCCAAGTATCAAACAGGCTAATCATGAGAATTAGTGATACTAGAAAAATCTTATTTGTGCTTTTTTTCCCCTCGCTAATAATCTCCTCACTTTTGAAAGCAAGTTTTATTTTAAGGTCTTAGAACACTGATAATTAGTAATCGTCACTGTCCTGTAGCATCTAATGCTGCTTGTACTGTAAGGATAAGAGAGAAATTGACTCTGCCCAACATAGAGGGTTTTCCCCTTAACTTCAGGTTGAATGACATTTATTCATTAGGCACCTATTATGTGCTGGGCACTTTGCTAGCAATTCGTGATAAATGCTTTAAATGAAATTAAAATTGTTAGCAGCTGAAAGAGTAAGCTTATAACATAAAAACGTAGTTATCCAGCTTATGTACCTCATTTTTAAAGGTAATTATAATAGCTATCCTTTACTGTGAACCTACTATGCTTAGTATTAATACATTTCTTTGTGTGCATAATGGTTTTTGGAAATTTAATTCTAGGATTTCCTAGGGGCATCATATTAACAAATGTTTTAGGAGGTTATATTCTTATCTTCAGCAGCCAAAACTTTAGTGTATTTGGGGCACAAAAACAATTTAACAGTAGAGCAAAGTTTGAAAACAAATTAGTACTACTTAACCACTTAGAGCTTGTAAAAACAAAAAGAAAACAGACAACAGTGATCTCAATTCCTTCCTATCTCCAAAGTCGCGTAGAGAAGTTTCTCTTTTTGCCTTACGGGTAGACAGAAGTATACAGAATGGTGATGATGGGCTTTAGTTCTGATTAGTATTCATAAAATTCCAAATTATCTGATTAGACAGCAATGTTTTTTAATATCACTCTTAACAATAAAAGCATAAATGGACTTTCAAGATAGAAGAGGCTTCAGGGAATTTTGAAATCAATAACGCTTTAATACTTTCGTAGGTAATCTTTAAGTAGCTCCTAACACAATGGGGACAGCATATGATCAATATTAATGAACAATTGAATTCAACAGCATGCTTTCCAGGCATTTTTATGCAAGCATATATAAATATGTCAACAAGATTAATTGCTCACAGAAGCAACAGATCTATATGGTTTGCTACTTTTCTGCATGTACCACCTCGCAGTTCCAATAGTAGAAGTGAAGTTATTTCCATAAGGGTGACATGGTCAGCTTCCCACACGTTTAGAGACCATGCCCGAAATCTTGAATATGTATAGTATATAAGCAGATTATTGGAAAGTAAATAGATTAACACTTTCCTGTAATAATGTACACTAAAATTTGGTCAATTTTACAAATGATGTCCCCCCAAAACTGGCAGTTATTTACCAGGCGTCCTCAAACTATGGCCCACGGGCCATATGCAGCCTGCCTAGGACATTTATCCAGCCCGCTGGGTGTTTTTGCCGCCGCTGCCTGTCCTGCTGAGCAGCCGACTCATCCCGGGGCCCACAGTCCAGCCCTCCAACCATCTGAGGGGCAGTGAACTGGCCCCCTGTTTTAGAGTGTGGGATAAGTAAACACCACCAAGGCGATTACTTGCAATAGCACAGTTATACTAGTTGTTTTAGCATTATGATGAAATAGGAATAGTTATGAACCAAAACTTCACTCCAAATTTCAGTCTTAAAAACACATTCGGCTCTTAGAGTGTTGCATTTACACTGAATGTGGTTTGAATATTTTGGAGTTGTCATTTTGAGGTATTCCTGCTCTATTTTAAAACTACTTGAAAAATAAGAAATGATTCTGGGAGAGCTCACCATAATTGATGCTTTCAGACTTTTTTTATACAAGTTCCTTCTCCTCCTTCTCCTTTGTATTCTTATCTTGTAAATGTAAATGAGCAAAATTCAGTCATTTGCAGAGAAAAATTATTATCTGTGGGTATTTTGTACATAAAGAGATAAACCACTCTGTAATAAAATCAAAACACCCTATTGTAGTGGAGAATCAGCCAATCCAGCACATTTTTCATTAAACATGAAAATATTTGAAGATACTAAAAAATTAAAATCCTAGTTATCAATAGAAAAAATAGAATAGCTATTTTGTCAATACCTATCAATAACATTTCTCCTGGAGAATACTGTATTCTCCTTATATGCAGCTGTCCATAGGAAGATACTGAGTGACCAGTGGCCAGAAACAGTACTTCAGAGTCTTCAGCCTTTTATTAGTTTCTCAGACCCACAAAGCACTACAACTCAGTAGCTTAAAGCAACAGAAACTTTCGTAGCCTCCTTTCTAGAAGCTGGAAGTCTGAAATCAGGCTCTCACGGGGCCAGTGCTTCCTCTAAGGGCTCCAGGGAAAACCCTTTCCTTGCCTCTTCTAGCTCCCGCAGCTCTGGCATTCCCTGGGTTACAGCAGCAACCCCATCACTACTGGTCTTCACGTGCTTTCCGTCCCCTTGGTTTCTCTCCTCTTCTTTCAAGGGCATAAGTCATTAGATTTGGGCCCTCTCTGAATCCTGTAGGATTTCATCTCCAGGTCCCTAACAATTTATATCCACAAAGGTCCTATGATGAGCTTAGTCCCCAAATCGATGCACTGCAGCCCTATCCCCCAGTATCACAGAATGTGACTATATTTAGAGACAGGGTCTCTATTAGGTAATTATGGTTCAGTGAAGTCATGTGGGTGGGTCTTAATCCAATCTGACCCATGTCCTTACAGGAATAGGAAATTGGAACACACAAAGAAACGTCACTGATTCTGGCACACGGAGGAAAAGCCTCATGGGGACACAGCAAGAAGACGGCCACCTGCAACGCAGGGAGAGAGGCCGCAGGAAAATCCAGACATTCTGATACTGGTCCACCCTCTACAGATGTGAGAAAATAAATTTCTGTTGTTTAAGTCATCCAGGCTGCAGGAACGTTAGGGAACTAATACCCTGTTCACAAATCAGGTCACATTGTGAGGCCCCCGGTGCATATGAATAGAGGGGCGGGGCACTCACCATTCCACCCACCCTAGGCAGTTGTTTTCTTACAGTGCTGGAGTTGATTAAGGAAACAACAGCCCTCGTGTGAAAATTGGCCAAGAAAGCACTCACATTTATCAACAACCAACATCTTTACCAAAATTAATTTCACTTGGCTCTCATCAACAAGCACAGGTAGGTAAATTTTGCTGGTACTGGAGATCAAGAGAGAAATCTAAATTTCAATCAGGGACTAGAGAGAATCCAGAAATGATTATCTAGGAGGCATGAAAGAGGATTCAAAGAAAGAATGAAGATTTCCTGAGGTGGTTCTTCATCCACTTAAAACTTCTGTCTAAAGTGGGTTTGGGCCAGGCCTGGTGGCTCACGCCGGTAATCCTAGCACTCTGGGAGGCTGAGGTAGATGGATTGCTCAAGCTCAGGAGTTCGAGACCAGCCTGTCTCTACTAAAAAGAAATATATATATATATAAAACCAGATGTGATGGCTCAGCTACCCAGGGCCTGTAGTCTCAGCTATCCAGGAGATTGAGACACGAGGATCACTAGAGCCCAAGATTTAAGGCCATTTTTTTTTTTAATCCAGCCATCAGCAACTTTCTGAGAAAGTCTTTCTATGTATTAATTTTATCAACACCTGTCACTGTGGCACAATAGTTGATCTCTCCTTTTCTTCCAAAGAGAAGGAATACTTATTAACTTAATACTTATTAAGTATTAACTTAATCTTAATACTTATTAACTTAATACTTATTAACATTAGTATGACTTTTCAAAAATTAATAGCCAATCATAGCAAAGGATCTATTATTTTTCAAGCAGTATTATTAAGTATCTATTATTTTGCAAAGTGGTAAGTATTATTATTCAGGCCACACCTGATGACTACACCCTAATTTTCCTCTCCATTCATCTTGCGCACTGCCACCAACACAAGCTTCCTAAACCCACTTGCATAATGGAAATCCTCAGCTCACAATACTTTATTACTTAGACAGAACTCTACCTCATTCCTCCAGCCACACACATAGATATTTATGTTTTATCCTCTAAATCATGGTGTCTATTTTGGGGTGTCTTTCGGTTTACCCAGAAATATTTACTGTCTTGCTGACTGTGCAATGTTCTCATTTATAGGGAAACACACAGTGAACACTAGACAAAAACCATGTGGCCATGATTTTCTTTCAAAAACTAAAAAAACCTAAATCTGGTATAATAGTCCTGGGAATAGTAAATCCAGGAAGCCTTTTAAAAATTAATAAAAGATAAAATTAAAATTAAGGTAGTATTGTTGCTGCAGACGGTGACACAAGGCCCCAGTGCCCTTTGAAGTCTATGGTCAATGAGAAAATCACTCCTAAAATCTAAGTGAAACATGGATGGCAAAAGTGTGGATCATCCTGACAATTTTTATTACTTTTTTTGTGATGGCCCTAGAATAAGAGTCATGACTTCCATGTGAAATATCCTGTGAAAACTTTACAAACCACAAATGTAATCCAAACTAACTGATGAAGAACAAACGCTCAATGATGTTTGATCAATCTAAGAAAATTTCTCAGAATGCTCTTCTTAATTGGGGAGCTGTTTCCAAACAAAACTCTGCAAATCACTTATGTGAGAGGTACATCTGTCAGAACTCACAAGTCATTCACTGGAGAATACAATCCAAGCTTGAGGATATACACCAGCAGGTGGTGAGAAGAGGCAAGACCGCACTCAGATTTGCATTAGCTACCATGGTTTCTCTCATCTCCTACACGTCAACAGTCACAGTTTAAAGACAGAGCAGAGATCAATGTTTATATATATATTATTATAAACAGATAAGTGAGCCCAAGTTTCGGGGCATTCAGCAGTCTCACGATTTCCTACGATGCTTCTAAGCAACTACAAAAATTCTGTGTTCCTCATCAGTCTTTCTCTGACAGCTCTTCACCTTTCTCGGCGCCTACTACACTCGATGCCTGTACTACATGATGAGTATCTCACCGCTTACTGCTTTGTTCTCTAATTATTTCGTGGGTGGTTCTATTTTGTCTCCCTGACTCACTTCTACACTTCATTTTAGGTTAAAAGGCTGAGAAGTGATCCCCTGACTCATTTCTAAACAATTTATGCATAGGAACGTACGCTCCTTATATTTTTGTACACAGACCCTAACAAAGTGCTTTATTTTGCTTCTTAAATGTGTTGATTAAATGACAATTATTAATTTTAGAAACTTCATACAACCCAAACTATAAACAATAGTATCTCTAACAAAAATTGAATGTTAGCGATTGGACATATTCTAACCCTTTTTCATTCAGTCCAGCAGTTTTCAACAACTCAATTCTAAGACTGAAGCCAAACCCACTTCTCTTTGTTGAATGTTATAGCACTCTGTAAAATATCAGATTGTGGATAATCTTATAATTATAAACAAAGCATGTTAAAAACAAGTGCACTGTTTCCACAAAACTACAACTCTTTTTCTTAAAAATCTACCATTGTGATTTTGATCTTAAAGGAAGTGACAGGAGGTGGGAGAGAGGGTTTCTATTTTTACTTTTGGAATTTTTCCTCCGTGACTGCCACGCTAATCATGGCATGATTCCTGCGGGAGACGTTCCAGCTGTGCTCATGTGGGAACGGCACCTGCCTGGCTTTACAGCTGAGGATGCTGGGAGCACAGCTGGACAGGTTGGTTTCTGTTTGGATTGCCTCCTCATGTCTCACATGTGGCTTCTTTGTGGCAGACTTGAGAAGGCATAAAACATGGATTCTGGCCAGCTGGCCATCTGTTCCTTCACCCACTGTGATAATTTGGTCCTGTAGAATTCTGTTAAATGAGCATTAAGTAATGACCATGTCAAACAGAGTACATAATGCCTGCTCCTTAATCACTGGCTGCAAGCGTGGGGAACACTTGCCCAAACACTGAAAAGATCACCAAAGCAAACCAAGAATTATAAATTAAAAAATAAGAACAGTGAAATCAATGAAAAATAGCAACAATTAACTTTGTTTCTATTTTTACCTTTGAGCATTCTGAATCCATGTCAAATATCAGAGGATGACTATGATGAGGGAGCTAAGCAAATGAATACACTGGTTTCTATCCTCTCATTATGCATGTGTCAATGTACACTGACAAATTAAATAAGCATTTCAAAACTAAGAAAATATATGAAGGGCTTTATCATGCTGACCTTAATTAAAAGCACTTAGGGTTACAGACTTTAACATCAGCCTTTTCCAATTAATTCTTCAGAACAACAGGAAGTAGTCACTGATTACTGCAGTCAAAATACTTTTTTTTTGTTATTGTGTTTTCAAAGGTAAATTGAAGTATTCTAGTCTGAGAAATCAGGGTTCCCTCATCAATACATAACAATTGTGTACAAAATCATGAGCTTTTTAATCCCTTGAATGGATACTTAAGGATGCATCCAATAAACTGTATTATGGGGACAGTCTCCTCACAATTCTCCCTCACACACCCCCCACTGCCATACCACATGCAAACCTAATCACAATGATCTGTTGGCTCCTACAGGCTGGTATTCCAAAAGTCCACAAATTTAGCCTACTCATGTATTGTCAATGTTACCTAAGCTATTCAGAAAAATAAACCAAAATGCTTCACGTAATTAAGTTACTCTTCACCACCTGAAGATCATTTAATTCCTAGAATTCTGCACCAGTGGTTCTCCAGCTCCAGATGCTGAACGCCCAATGCCTTTCTTAAACTTTTCACCTCCAAATCTCATTTTTCTTCCAAAACTATTCAAGTATCTAATTGCTCATCTACTCTTCCCTGTTGTTTATTTTTACTCTTTCAACAATTCTTTATTACTCTGCTACATATTTTTTCATTCATTCATTGACATAATTATTCATACAGTTCTGATTATGTTCCAGATGCACTGCTTTAGAGGTGTGCAAAACATGGGCTCTTTTAATCTACTGTTACTTCAATCAAATGAGAAGGTTAACTCTTCAAATAATCATGTAAGAAATGTAACTGTTGAAGAAATTATGAAAGAAAGGTATTTTGTGCCCCTAAGAATCTACTGATCTACTAATGTACTAAGCAGCTCCCTGAAGACGTAAAGCATCAACTAGCAGCTACAAATTGAGTAAGAGCTAAGCTAAGGACGGGGATGAGTGTGTGGAGGGGAGAGCAAGGCAGGGATCAGGGATGAGAGTGTGGAGGGGAGATTGAAGCAGGGATGGGGGCTAAGAGTGTGGAGGGGAGAGGGAGGCAGGAATCAGGGATGAGAGTATGGAGGGGAGAGTGGGGCAGGGATGGAGGATGAGAGTGTGGAGGGGAGAGTGAGGCAGGGATGGGGGATGAGAGTGTGGAGGGGAGAGCAAGGCAGGGATGGGGGATGAGAGTGTGGGGGGGAGAGTAAGGCAGGGATAGAGGATGAGAGTGTGGAGGGGAGAGGGAGGCAGGGGTGGGGGATGAGAGTGTGGAGGGGAGAG
>NW_003852412.1:17979047-18018524 GCF_000181295.1 Otolemur garnettii
GCCTCCCAAGTAGCTGGGACCACAGGCGCCCACCACAACGCCTGTTTATTTTTTGGTTGCAGCCGTCATTGTTGTTTTGGCGGGTCCAGGCTGGGGATTTGAACCCGCCACCTTAGGTGTACGTGGCTGGCACCTTAGCCGGTTGAGCTATAGGAGCTGAGCCCAGGTATTTTTTACAAAATGGCTTCATAGATAGACTGACATGTTTAATCAATGAGATAAGGCGGCAGAATTTTAATTCTAAGAATAATTCTGTGGGCTGTTTGGAGAATACTCGGGAGGGAGCACCAGTTAAGCATCACCACACCAGCCCAGGTGAAATGATATAGGAATCCAGAGAAAGAGATGAGTGGGTAAGTTTGACAGAGATGTGTCAAGCACGACTGTTTTGTCTGTAGATTTTACATTCCAGCAGATGGATACTGTCCCTCTCCCTAAGGAAGCAATCATGGAAACAGGTCTAGACCGGAAGAGAAGGTCCTGAGTAAGCTTAGTGGACATGGTATTCAAGAGGTGGTGAGAAGCCAGCCAAGGAGACTGTCACCTGGAGACAAAGATGTCGGGATTCCTGGGCATGGGTGTTAATTAGCAGGTGCAAATGTAATTGCCTACTGGAAGTTTAGAGATAATACAGGAAAAAGAACGGAGTATCCAAGACCAACAGTCAGGGGAGCACCCTAATTTCATGACCAGGTATAACTCTAATGGTCCAGACACGGCAAGATCCAGAGGTAGGAAAAATCAGCAGGACTGTGATATCATTGTGGTCCTTTATTGCTCTGTAGTTATCAATACACTGTTTAACAAGCACATGCTTAGAATTCAGAACAGACGTTCAGTTCCTAGAAACACTGGATTTTCATTTTATATATCTTTTACAATCCAGTCTCTATTTACACGCCTCCCGCCATCCAACAAATACTTGCTGAAAGAATGAAAACCATTCATTTCATGTACTAAATATAGTGACAGTGTATCTTGGGATAATTCTCTCCTTTAAGTGGTATTACTTCATACCAAAGGTTATCTGTTTGACTCCCATGGTTACCTAGGGCATCACCTTCACATAAATGAAGAAAAAAATTGATTTAGAGTAATTGCCAATACTTACTCCCCAAAAAGACTTATTTGGGCTAAAAGAGGAAAAGTTAAAACGTGGAGAAAAGGAGAATACTTGACCAAAACAGAAGACAGAAAAAGAATACAGCAAGAAGTTCTACGTGTTTCTAATTTACCTACAGCCTTTTTGGCCATCTTTGTTCTTGTTTTTCCACGATCTGTCTTGCTGGTGCTGTTCTCCCTGTGGGACTATCTTTTTACCGCCCTCAGAAGACATCTAAAATGGGTTCCCATAAGAGCAATCTGAGTAGAGAACCCAGTTGTCACTGCTTTACCATTCGAATAAGACAACTTCTGCAAAGGTTTGCCCACAAGAATAAGCAATGTTTAGGGAGGGCGGGGAAGCCACTTAGAAATAATAACATCAGCCTTTGTGTAAAGTACTTTATTCTTTCTAGTGGACATGAAAATGTAGTAGTCAGTTAAATATTTGAGAAGGCTGGAAATCCACTTAAAAATGTGTATAGGAATTTATTACCATTGCAAACCCAATTAAAAATATGGAGCTACCGAGCACAGTTCACATTCAAAGTAATACTTTTTAATGAAAGTATTAAATGTATGCAGCCCAGATTTGCATTACCATAAAAATCTTTATTTCTCCTTTTGCAGCATTATGCATTTAAATTTGTAAATTCCATGTTACATTAATCACATGAATATAGATGGGCAATTTCACTGTATTTCCTATAAAAGAAATCATTCCTCCTGACAATTTTGTGGCAAATATTGTTAAAGATTGACTACAGTTCATAAAACAGCAAAGCTTCCTTCCCACAAGTTATTAGTCCTCTTCAGTTTGATCAAAATGATAAAAAATTAAATATTACACTTTAATATCACAGTCTTTGGACTCTTGACACTGTATTTAATACTACAGGGAGGATAGTCATGAAGTCATTAAAAAAAGCCACCATAATCCAGGTTTGACTGTGCTGTGATTTAATATTTATAGTGTTTTTCATGATCCAAGTAAAATATGCTGATTAAAATGATCACAGTGTCACTATCTGGATGGACGAAAAAAGAGGAGGTTCACACCTTCGATTCAAAATGCCTTTGGTTCTTTCTGTCCATTATCCTTTCTTATTTCTAACACAATTTCCATGAGATGAAATGTTATTACACTGCACAGAAATGATACGCAGTAGGGGAGCCTTTAGTCTGTAAATGAATCTCTTAAGTAATTAACGAGAGGAGTCATCAACAATGTAACTATTTAAACATAGTAGGTCTCAACTCTGTAGGATCAGTGTATCAAATGTAAAATATTTTCAAAGTAACAATTTACTAGAAGCGGCAGGCAGGGTGTGTGTCTTCCGTTTGGTCAATATAGTACAATTTTCTGCATGATTATTTTCCAAACAATTCCTTTAAAACTAATGTATAAGCCTAAATTAAATCGCACATAATGAAGTACAGAGATTTCTGATTGTTTGGTGCAGAAATATCAGTTTTAAAGACACAGACATGAGGTAGTCCAACACCCTCTCACCTAGACAACGTCATTCCGTGGGCATACAAGACACTGGGAGTTCGTACAGACATGTTCAATTATGATAGAATTTTGGGGAGCAGAAAAATTGTCTGTAATTTGGACTTGTGAGGATAACGAGACAATTTAAGGCTAAGTATCTTCTGGATGAGGATGGAGCTTGCCCCCATGAGCAGCACCTGCGCTATTACACTTGCTCTTATATTTTTCCGAATAAACTAATTTGGGGCATGTTTTATGTCATAGAACTTGAGAGCTACAAATTCTCTTTGATCTGTGTGCTACAGGGGAGCCTGAGAAATCTCAAGGAGAAACTTAGCTCTTCTCAGAGGAGATACTTCAGCTCACCTCCAGGCAAAAAGCACAGCCTTTGATTCAGGCACCTGCGCAGGGCAGGCCTCTCATTTTCCCAGGTGACTGACATCCTATGTCTGCAGATGTCACCCCTAGGGCATGAGCATCTTGGAAGATTCACCTTGCATCCAACTCATTAAGAAATATTGTTGCTTCTACCTTCAAAAGGCTATATGACCGTGAAGTCAGGAGACACAGACGAATAAACACAATAAATGATTCAGTGATGTTACTTCGTGAAAACTTGTGTTGAAAATCCCAGTCAGGCTTCAAAGTAGGGGGAACTCTGGGCTGGCTGTCGCCGCCCCCACCAGAGAAGCTCTTCCTCTAATTCCTTCATCCCTCTGACACCTTTGCTCAAAATCATGCTCTCAACAACGGTTACCCAGAAACATCCTATTTAGAGTTGCAAACCATACCCCGTATCCCAGTATGCCTATTTCTCCCTTTCTGGGATCTTGTTTTCTCTACACCATTTAGTGCTGTCCACCATCACGTGATTTATCGTGTTTTTTGTTGTTTAGTGTCTGTTTCCCTCTGCTGGAATGTAAGGGCTATGAACACACAGCTTTGTCTTGTTCACCAATACATCCCAGGTGCCTGGAAGGATGTGTTCAATACGGCTCTGCTGATCCAACGTGTCTCTGTGAAGCTGGATTCAGTCCCGCATCAGTCCCGCATCATTCCAGAGCAGCACTTAGCCATGTACATAGCAACATTCTGACAAATACGGAAATACTCTCCTGCACTGCATTTGACCTTATCCTACTGACCTATTGAAGACTTTAAAAAAAAATCTGTTTTATTTACTGTGAGGAATTATGGTTCTCACTTTGGCAGCACATGTACTAAAAATGGATGATACAGAGAAAATGAGGGTGGCCGCTGCACAGGGATGTACTGGATTATGTAATTCAGGACCCCAGGAACACAGGACAGGGAATGAGGAAGGAAGTAGAAACATTTTAAAAACAACTGTGAGGCGTGGAAACATCTAAGTTGGCAATGAAAGGATGTGTAGGCGTGGTTGATGGTTAGCTGGTGTTGAAGACTGGAAACTCCAGTGACATGGGGCGCTGAATGGGGTGGTATTTCTGCTATACTTCTTAGTAAAGAATGGTGATGATGTCATTAATACAAGGTCAAAGTTTTCTTAATTTATGTGAATTTAGGCAAAGAAATGAAAATGTATACAAAAGAGTTGTTTTCTTTTGCTTGTTTGTGTGTTTGTTTTTGAGACTGGGTCTCTCTCTGTTATCCAGGCTGAAGTGCAGTGGTGTCATCGCAGCCCACTGCAACCTCAGACTCCTGGGCTCAAAGATCCTTCTGCTTCAGCCTCCTGAGTAAGTGGGCATTCCCCCACTATGTTCTGCTAATGTTTCTATTTTTCACAGAGATGAGGTGTTGCTCTTTCTTAGGCTGGTCCTAAACTCATGATCTCAAGCAATCCTCCTGCCTGGGCCCACCCAAATGCTACAGTTATAGGCATGAGCCACTGCACCCAGACAGGAAGAGTGGTTTTGATAATGGACCTTGTGGCCTTTGCTAGAAAGGAAAGGGAGATGAGGCTTCAAGGAGAGAAAAGAGGGGCATGAAGACACACAGAGTTTGAAGATCTTAGCTCAAAAAACAGGTTTGTTCAAGAAAGTAAATGAGACCTGTAACTGAGAAGAAAAAAAAAAAAGTAGTGCTGTTGCCAAGTCACAGATCCTCAGATGCACACTACACATTTTGGATATGTATTTGTAACATCTTAGAAAAGAGAGATCACCTCTATGGTTTATCTTACAAGGGTACAAGTGAATCTTTCTAAAAGTAGAATATAAATGTCTTAGCACAATAACTAAGAAAATGACATAAAGGCTACATTAACCAGTTTGATGAAAATATTTCAAATTGCATATGAAACCCCCACACTGTACCCCATGATTGCATTAATGTACACAGCTATCATTTAATAAAAAAAAGAAAAGTGTCAATGATTAACCACCTGCCCAGTTATTGCTCTTAACATGATCAGAATGAAAAAAAGGAGAATTAGCAAGGAAGTAAAATTCTCCTATGTCACTCAGGTTATTGCCTGCATCGTCCAGAACTAGCAAAGACTACCATACTTCTGGAAATAGTATGTTGAAAAAATTAAAATTTTGGAGAAGATGCAGAACACATCATAAAATTCATGTGCCATGACATGGGGTTCCGTGGAAAACGTGAGCAGCAGAACCCTGGATCTGATCAGAGGAACCAGAACTGCATGAGAACACAGACTAGTGATGATCACTGCCAGAAACACTTTCCGTCTCGGTGGTCACCAAAGGTATCAGATATTACGGTTTCTCAGATGGAATGGGATTGCCTGGTTATAGAATTTCCAAAGTACTCAATTCCTAACAGTGTCTTACTTGGTGGGAGACTATGACCTCTAATAAAGAGCAAATCGCAACTTTAGTTGATTTTGCTTCTAAAAGAACCTCTGTTCTGGTGGGTAGGCAATGAAATTTTCTATATTGTTTATTTATTTATTTATTTTGTACCTTTTATATTTTGAAATCGGTAGGAGCCCTCACTGAAGAAATTTAGAGCCAAATTCATGGCCTGCTCCTATCAGGAGGGCCTACGCTGGGAGAAAACCTTTCATACAGAGACCTCAGGTCACCTGCTTTCATCTTAATTTGTCAGATTTCATTTTTTGTCCTCTCTTCCTCTTCCAGTGGCATATAACCAGATGAATCTTCATTCTCTCCTTTATTAACTGGTTATGGAAGAAGGATGGAAAATCCTTACACTGTATTTACGTATCCTGAAAGTTTAAACATCAGAAAAGGGTAAACAACAACTAGCTGCAGAATGTGATCTAGGCCCATGTGTGCCCCTCCTGGGCAGGTGGCTTTTTGCTCGGCAGTAATTGATAATGAACTTCATCTCTTATACTAAAGAGAACAGGAGATCTTTAATGGGAAAACTGAATAAGGGACATAGTTCTAAGCAAGAAAAGCCTGGAGATTAAGAAAGAGGACCAAGGCTCGGACGGAAGGTACCAACACAGAGAACAAGAAGGGTTTAACTTTCTGTTTCTTTTTTCCTGGATGGGAGAAAAGTCTCGTTAAGCATCATGTTTGTTTTTTTATTTGTCACATCATTTTTTTGTTACTTCCAGGTAGTCTCAAGTCTCCAGTAAAATCTGCAACACTAAGTTTTGTGTCAGTGGGACTAAAGGGATGCTAACTGTGGGCAGTAAAAGGAGAGACGGGCTTCTGCGCGTCACAGCTCAGCTGCAGGGAAGCTCCCGCAGCAGCAGCAGGGAGAGCAAAGTGGGGGCTGCAGGTCTGTCCTGTACTGACGTGCAACAGGGACGAGGACTGAGAGCAAACAAAGGCAATAGGGTCTAATGACAGGAAAACAAGCCCTCCCCATATCTACAGATTTTCTTTATTTCTAGTAATGTATTGGCACAAGTCTCCCCAACGGCTGAAGGATTAAGGAAACCCAAGTGATTCCAAAAGAACTACACTCCCAGAGATTTATCTTCTTAAATGAATTTATTTAGAATATGAGTTATGCATACTGTATAATTTATATATGAATTTAAAGACATCCTTGCAAAATCATTCTTAAAAAAGCAGAGCATTAATTTATAAATTATCTAACAAGTTTAAATTTTCTCAGGGATTACTCATGACTACATATAAGGATTTTAAACACCTATAAGCAATAAAGCATATTTGTTTCAGAGAATCAACCTGGACATAAAAATACTTAATATTTATAAGTAACTAAAGTGAGCATAATATGTAAGTTTTGTTCTTAACTATAAAATAACATCAGAAGCTTCAAAACAGCATTCACAATACATAAAGAACAGTTACTACATCAAATTGTGACATAGTTTAATTGATGATATTTGATGGGATTTCAAATTTAGAACTAAGAGTATATTTTTATATGACACATCCAAATTATTAAACTTGTTACACAGTTTTGTGATATATTAACACTTTCAATAAAACTTAAATAATCAGTCATACTATTATTCTAACAGAATTAGAACTCATTTTGAAAGAGACAAAATTATATTTAGTTCAAATTAGGCTGCATTAGTATCAGACAGGCATTACTAATTATGTAAACATTGATCGTAAGAAAACAATTTTTTGGAAAGTATTGGCATAGTGGGAAAGAAATGGGAAGAATTGTCTTATGTGGAGAAAGAAAGAATTTCCTATCTTTAAGAACATATGATTTACAATAAAATTTATCCTCATAGGAAGTCCAAAGAAAATTATTTATCAAGCAATTGCATATGGGTTAGCATAACTATTTTCACAGTTATGCATAACTTAGTTATAGTATAACTAAGCCAAAGTCACCCAGGCATGGAGCAGGTTAAAGTTGGATTTTTTTTAAGCATTATAACAAGATATATTTTTTAGGGTAATGTTTCATATTTTAGAATATAGTTGGCAATATGCTATTCTATTTTAAAGTTATGTAGTAAACTGTTTAACTATACAACTTGTGGATTATTTCAAATTTTTACTCTTAGTCTATTTAACAGGTTAAGAAAGACGGAGAAGAGAATCTAATTCAAAATTTTGGACTTCCAAATTAGCCTTACACAAATCAGAGAGCTTATCCAATATCAAAATGTACTAATTTTCAGAAGCACAGACAAAACAGAAAAGTTTGGGGACATCGAGGACAGCATCCTAGTTCTTCTCTCTGGATTGGACACATGCCTTCTGATGCAGAAAATAAATGAAATCTCTAAGTATGGGGCATGGGTTATCAAGCATGCAATGTAATTGTAAAATAGAATGGCATATTGCCAATTATATTTTAAAATAAATATGAAAACAAGTTATATGTTAAAACCTACATACAATTTTCTTTTCAATAAAAAAAGAAAGGGCACTATTTATGCTATGATGAAGTAACCTGTGGTGTAGACACAATGATAGGCATAAAGAAGTAAACAGTAAATACATTTTTAAAAATAGGATTAAGATGAAGAGTTATGCAGTAAAGAGTTTTAGGAAGGAGAAGGCCAAAATAGCTAAGGAAACAAGTGTAGAAGTCTCAGAATTTCCACACTATAGCCAAAAAACTTCACAAATATTCCAGTTCCTGCAGACACATGATAGGGCCGCCTTTGGCTAATGCTTTCCAGTTGGTAGTGGCTATGTGAATTTCTTTGATCAATAACATGATAAGTAATGTGGTGTGGTTTCTGACGTCAGTTTCAAAAACCAATCAGGAATTAGCCAAGTTTCTTCTCACCACTTTGGTGGTTATGGTCGGCACTACTGAGATGTATGCTGTGAGCCTGGGTCTCTGCTATCTTCGCTGAGCAGAGATTGCTACTGACCCGCACTGAGAAGTTACTTTTGTGTGTTAACTTGTTCCTGAGGTATAACCAAGTTCATCCTGACTTATTCCGCCATACAAGAGTAATGGGAGTCTGATGCCTTCATTTCTCAACATTTTTTAAACTATAAACTTCTAAGCAAAATTTGGGAAAAAGTAGAATTTTAGTAACACAGGATATCGATCAGGAGAGCATGGTGGAAGTGATGCTATTGCAGACAAGAACAAAATGAGCACAGAGGAGGGTTAAAGAAGCAAATGGAAATCCTGAGACTCGGACAGATGACACCTGACAGAGAAACTGGGAAGGCCGTCCCTTAAGAGAGAGAAGACACAAAGGTGGCGGGGGTGGGGGGTGGGGTTAAGAATGTTCATTGTCATGCATAGGCCATTAGGTGAATCTCGCTGCAAATGGAAATCTGAAATGTAAGGCAGAGAGACAAGAGGCAGCCTCACCTGCATTATGAATTGATCATTCTCGAGGTCTTTTCCACACACATGTCTCCAGTCATACTCACAATTTTACAATTTCACTGAAAGAGCTGAGGCCCTAACAGGTTAAGCTAACTAGTTTGGGGGATATTATTCATAAAGAAACAAACAGAAGCCTGGGGAGACTACAGAGAAGAGGGGCAAGGGATAAGAGAAGACTATTTTCAAGAGGGAGGTAGAGGGTTAGGATACTACATAAGAACAAACATCTGTACAGCCAAGTGAGAGCGCACAGGGGCCACTGAGGCCCGGGGGTAAAACATCAAGAAGTAACTGGTTGTAGTTCAGGTGGAATACCGTGGAGTGAACTGATTAGACGCATCTTTTTTAAACTACTGAATTCTGCTCCTAAATGGTTAACTTGAAACAGGCAAAAGCTGGAAAGTGCTCAGCTTTTAATAGATTAATATTCTGCAGAATATTAAGCCGAACAAATCTCAAAGATGAGGTGTTTTATGAGCACTACCCCTCATGTTTGCCTAAATTAAAATCTAGGGAATTAAGTAAATTCTACTGTTAGAATTTTTTTTACTTCTTTAGATAAAAGATCTCTAGTAAAGTTGACCCAACAGATGTTGAATGGACCCCTTAACAGGACTAAATCATACAGGTAAATTAATTCCACAAATTGCTCTCCAAAGAAATTTGAGGCTCAGTACTGATTTGGGTGAGCCAATAGCATATGTCCAGGCTGGCCATGATGCTTAATGAGATGTATGGGAGCCTTTGAATTGGATAAATATTCAAAGTGATCTCCAGGGAAATCCTCAATTGGAATGCACACCAATAATTTAATCAAAAGGTCATGGAGGTGAGTTACTATGATAAAATCTATAACATAACAGAAGCACTGTACTCTAACAAGTGGGAGTTAAGAATCTTAGGTCAGGGGCCTATCTCCTTTCTAGACTTATAATAAGACGATACTCTTTATTTTGAAAAAGCTGTCAGCATTTCTCTAAGGAAAAAATGCTGTTCCTTTTACATTTGCATTCTTCATATCAACTATCTCAATAAATAAG
Source organism: Otolemur garnettii (assembly GCF_000181295.1). Lineage (NCBI taxonomy): Eukaryota > Metazoa > Chordata > Mammalia > Primates > Galagidae > Otolemur > Otolemur garnettii. Next base: position 17,988,894 of record NW_003852412.1, read on the forward strand.
GCAAAATTTTAAGTAAGGTGCACCACTGTAGAAACAAACACTCTTTTTATAATTTGGAATTTTATATGTTTTTGCCAATTCCTTAGGGGTGCTCAATATTTGTCAATAATTGTTCCAGATGCTGATTCTATCATTAAAAAAGAGTGTTGGGCTGGGCATAGGGGCTCATGCCTGTAATTAATCCCAGTATTTGGGAGAGGCTGAGATGAAAGGATCACTTGAGCCCAGAAATTTGACCTTTCAGTGAGATATGATGAGACCAGTGACCACTGCCCTCCTGCCCAGGTGACAGGGTGAGACCCTGTGTCCAAAAAACCAAAACAACAACACCAGAAATAAAACTGCTTTGACTTGCAGGTGCTGCTCTCTGTACGTAAAGTCCTCTCATTCTATTACAGCAAGGGAAAGCAAAACTTCAAACCTGGCCTCACCTCAGTGAAGACTGTCTTAGCATTCATTGGTCACAATGAATAAACTTAATAATCAACATTATGAAAAGTATTTAAAATATCTCATTAGAAAGTTTATGGCTTTCCATGAAAAAACTCCACGCTGTATAACCTGGTTAGTCAAATTCATTTGTATATACTTCAGGGAATAATGGCCACTGTATACCCCTTAACTAACAGTACAGAACACTAGCATTTATAAAATTTAAATATTTTGAAAACTGGCCACTCTGATTATATATGGTATAATTATTATTTTATTTTCATGAAAAAGTAGATTCCAACAATTTTTGCAATCAAGATAATGTATTTTTACAATATGGTTCCACGTCTTTGACATTCAGCCTATTCTTTAATTAAAAATTCCTTCATTTTCTTAGATTCTATTTTAAATAAATAAATCATGCATCTCTATTGAATCCCAGTCTTAGTCAGTATCCAATTATTTTTCGTCTCTCAGTATACCACAGACACACAACCTATCTTTCTCTCGTCTGCTTGAATTCCAATTAACTCAGAAATTCAGCAGGCCCCTTATGACAGTGGTGTCAGTATCTTTCAAAGAATCTTCTGCTCCTCTTTGAAGTAACATATGAGGAATCTAAAAATAGTTCCTAAAATCCTCTTTTCTATTACGCCCATTTTCAAGCATAAATCAACGGGCCCAAAGCCAACTATCAACAAATGGCTGTGTGGCCAAAAACAGAAATGTTGTTTTTGTGCAATATTAAATGCAGCCCACTAGTAGTCTTGATAATTAAAATTGTGAATTTCTGCATATATATATATATGTTTTACCTCCACTTTTTCCCAGGAAGAATTTTAGACCCTCCTAATATGCATAAGATAAGCCAGAAACATTCAAATAATCAACAAAAATACGGATGGCAAATAATCTGACAAGAAACAAGAAAATGATAAAGTCAGCTGGTCCTTTCAAAAGACTTGGTATCTCTTTCACATATGTAATATGAAATGTATTAACAGCAATAATATTTAAAATCATATAAGGAAGCTGTGTCCACTTGAAAAACTTGGTTTTTCAATGACAGATGGAAAGAGTAAGGCTATTTTCAACTTCTATCAATCACGGGTTACAGAAATTGGCACTGCTATAATACTCAGCAACAGAAACACACATAGTTATCGAGTATCCAGTTCCCTGGTAAATAAAGTGAAAGAGATTCTGTTGAGATGTTTTTTTGACACATTTTTCACAGCAATCTACTGGTATTTTCTGTTCTATCCCTCAAGTTACTCAACACGATGATTTCCCAGGGGTCATTTCTACATCACACCAACACATTTGGCTCCTTTTACCTAAATCTGGAAGGAGCTTAGACTTGTCTGCAAGCACATTCTAAATCACCCTTTATCGCCACCCTCTTTAAAAGACATTTTCAAGTGTAAAAAATATGTTGGCTAGACAACAAGATTTATATGTTAAAATTTGCATAAAAGTAGCATTTAAAATAGTAAATAACAGTTCATGTATTCCTTATAGTAAGATTAAACTTTGGTTCTGAAATTGCTAAAATGAATATGGACAAAGGACTGCTCCCATCAACCACAGTAAATATTTGTTTTCCATTCAAAACAGATAAACCATAATGAGTTGATTTTATCTGCCAATAGATGATAATATAATACACAAAACAAAATAGAAACAAGGTAAGGTTTAATTTTATGTTTTGCAATTCTGTGTTACTTGAAGTTTATGCTGACTGGAAAGAATAAATGCATTTTAGTTTCCTCTAATCTGAAGCTCTGTGTGTTTTTTTAAAATTGCTTTTGTAAGTGAATGAATCTAGTATTAAAGTTGAAAAACCTATGTAACATCAAGCAATTAAAAAATTATGTTAAAATGTTAAAGAATAAACTTTGACTATCATGTATGCTTCTGGAAAATCAAAAGGATACCTTGTGATTAAAATATTGCTTATCTGGTTTTTCCACTTTCCATAATATATACATATATATATTTAAAGTAGCATAAACATAATGTTTATGCTTATGTTAGCTGTTGCCTAAATTTTTACTTTTTACTCACTTCTTAGAACATACAGAGTTGCCACTAAAATCAAGGTCAGTCCCATTCTTATTGAATTGTACTGGATGAAGCTTTGAAAAGACTCATAGGCTTTATGTAGAGTATCCATTCTGTTTCACTAAGCTATGATTTCATCATTACATTCTGCAACCAAGTTTTAATCCAATAATGCAAAATATCAGAATATGCAGAATAAATATTCCACTCATCTTTATGAATCTTTCATTATAAATTAGTATGTTTATTTACTTAAAAATTTTAAACCCAGAAAATGCCAACCTAATTCATTGCACACTTATTTAGTACAACTACTTTCACTGTTTTAGTAGGTTGAGCAGTGGATCCCCAACAATATGTCCATATCCAAATCCCTGGCACCCATGAATATTATATTACTTGAAGAAAAGGTCTTTGCAGATGCACTTAAGTTAATGATCTTGAGATGGATCATTCTAGATTACCCAAAACTAATAACAAGTGTCCTTCTTCAAGACAGAAGACAAGACCCAGGAAAAGGTAAATAAGGTGAAATTAAGATGAATGCAGAAAATGTAATGATGTAACACGAAGCTAAAAATGCCAACAGCTCCTGCAAACTGGAAGAGGCAAGGAAAGATTCGCCTCCGGAGCCCTGAGAGCAAGCGCGGTCTTGCTCACCTACTGCTTTCAGACCTCAAACCTGCAAAAAGTGTGCGAGAATAAATCTGCACTGGTGTGAGCAGCCAGGGCTATACTAACTTGTAGGGAAGCTTCAGGGAACTAGTCAACGTGATTAGGATATGACATAAATCAGGCATGTGACCAACGTGTCTACGATTTGTCCGAATCCAAGAGGAACCAGTTTCCTACAGCAAGGTGGGACAACACACTTTACCCATTTTGTGTATTTGAAACCACTGCGTCCTTTTTGATTCTTTTTTTTTTTTTTTACATCACAGCTGTGTACATTAATGCATTTATGGGGTACAATGTGTGGAAACCACTGTGTCCTTTTGATTTGTGTCCCTCTTTTTTGCTGTATCACCTCTTCGAAATATGTTACATTTACAAATATTTATTCACTAATCATTGAACAGGTATTGGTCCCTGACTTTGTCTTTATCGTTGCCAGGGATGCAATGGAGGGATGGGTCCCCATCAAGACTAAGTCCCCAGTGCTGGAGGAGAAAATTCCAACACATCCGGTGCATTATAAAGGAACTCAAATCCCTTTAGGAAGAGAAACTGTTGCCTCTCTACCCTCTCTCTTACCACCTTTTTTACTTGGGAGGCAGTAGTGGACAGTGATCTCCCTAGTCATGCTAATCTCAGTCTCTGGCCACACAAAACATTCCTAAGAGATGCACAAGTGAGATTTAGAAAATGAGAGCTCAGTGCAGGTTACAGCAGACAGATGTTAAGACTTGAGATGAGCATGACAGGCTGGACAGGTTTTAGAGTTCTGAAAAGGAAAGGAAAGCAGCTTGCTCCAGACAGACACACCCGGACTAAAGCTCTGAGGTGAGAATGAGAGCACAGCGGGGGTGACCTGGAATAGAGGGGACCGTCCTGCCTCCTGCAGAGCAGCAGCATGGATGTTCCAGGCCATAAAAACCAGGCACAGGTTTCGTGGAGTGAGGGGAAAGATTGCCTGAAGGGACGGGTTTTTACTGGTTCTCTCATCTCCAGAATAAGAATAACATTAAATGTGAAACAATAGTTTTATCTCTCAACCTCCCACCACCCATCCAAATGTCAGGGAGCACTAGAGTCACTGGGTGACAGTAACAAAGGAAGACTGAAAAAAGATTACAGTCTGGAAACTTAAGCTACTTAAAATATTCTAATCTCTTCCACCGCTCTATAAATTCTCAGGAATCTTAAAAGTATGACAACTTGTTTAAGCATTCCGGCCAAAGCACATCAGACTAGGAATTATCATATTGTAGAAACTCAACAGGGATCACTATTTTCAGTGGTTTCTTGATGATCTTATGAATAAATCTTAGTATAAAACTTACTGGGTTTGGAAAGGCAAAGACAGAATGTTGAAATGTTTCTGGAAAGAAACCCCTACCCCTTGGTTCACTTTCTAATCATTCTTATTTTAACTTCGTTGTTCTGGGGAGATGAGAACTTGCACAATTTCTCCCAACACCTTTACACACTGGGTTATGGGATGAGATTGTTTCAGAGGACTTCCGTCTTAGGTATTTTAATGTCCTTTGGATAACATCTCACGCCTTAGCACAAACCACTGGCTAATACGTACAATGGTTTTAATTCTTTGGTTTTATTTTTGAAAAGCTTTCCGTAAGTGTGAAAAACAAGCTGCACTGTTGTAAAATTTTGAAAAACTGGATTAAAAACTAGATATTTTTCAAAATATTGCTCAGTATTTTTTAAAAGCTTTCCATAAGTGTGAAAAACAAGCTACAGTGTTGTAAAATTTTGAAAAACTGGATTAAAAACTAGATATTTCCTCACGTATAGTCTCCTTCTAGAGAAGAGGAAAATGAGCTGAATAGATACAGAACGTACCTCTAAATTATGGCGAATTCTAGCCCTTGAAGTTCTGCTTCAAATAAATATCTCTTTTTTTATTTAAAGAAAGGTATCTTAATACATAACCCAGGCATTTTTTAATTAGATTTTTAAAAATCTACTATTATGTAATTTTGACAATTGAATCTGAAGATGTCTGTGAGCTTAATGAGACATGATTTGATAACACAGCAGTAATGACAAAGTTAATCTATAAAAAAATTGCAGTCCTTTTCCTAATTCCTTTTGGATCTCTAACTCAGGAAGCCAGGTGGACTCACAGGCCCGCCTCCGCCCCTGCGTGCCAGTGCTGACCCTGGTGAGTGGCCTCTTTCCCTGACTCCCCCCACCCTTTTACCCATACCCAGCACTAGATGGGGATTCTTGTCATGTTCCAGGCATCTGCACTGCTATCATTTCCTGCCAGTAATTACTAACAATGGCTAAATTATTGGCTTTGTTAGAATGCTACGTTGAAAGAATTACTAAGTGAAAGTACTTTATTCTACTGCAACAAAAGCAGAAAAACAAAGATCAATGTAATGGCCTTTTTCTCTGCCAAAGAATTTAAATAATATAGTTGTCCCTCAGTATTTGTGAGGGACTGGTTCCTGCTGATACCACAATCCACAGATGCTCAAGTCTCTTATATAAGTGGTGTAGTATTTGCATATAACCTGGGCACATAGGTCCATGTAATCTGACTCATTTCCAGATTACTTATAATATCAAATACAAGGCAAATGCTACATGAAGAGTTGTGATGCTGTATTGTTTTCTAATTGTATCACTTTTATTACTTTTTACTGTAGTGTATTATTTTCATTGGATTTTTTTCTCAAGTATTTTCAGTCCCAAGTTGGTCAAATTCACGCATGCAGAACCCGTGGATAAAGAGGGCCAACTGTAAGTTAAAGGATTTTCAAGAGTCTTCTCAAATTATGGAGGTTACCCTTCTGTTCATTTCTTCAACAAGAAATCTCATCTGTCATCACTCTTCTCTGTCATCTTAGAAGGAAGAACTACAATGTGTGTTCTTGAGTTAACAATGCTTTACAATCAGCATAAAATCAGCCTGGCTTCATTTATTCATTAATTCAATCACACAACAAATATTAATAAGGCTCTATCATAGAGCAAACACTTGTTTTAGCAGGTGGGGATTCGGTAGCCACTAAAAGAAACAAAACAAATGCCAGCCCTAGGAAGTTATATTCATTCTGGACAAAAATATATTAAGCTACATAAGGAAGGTATAAGGACATCTAAAAAATAAACTACCTCAGCGCCTATGGTTCAAGTGACGAAGGCGCCAGCCGCATACACCTAAGGTGATGGGTTTAAATCCAGCCTGGACCCGCCAAACAACAATGATGACTGCAAACAAAAAATAGCTGGGTGTTGTGGTGGGCACCTGTGGTCCCAGCTACTTGGGAGGCTGAGGCAGGAGACTTCTTTGAGCCCAGGAGTTGGAGGTTGCTGTGAGCTGTGATACCACAGCACTCCACCCAGGAGGACAGCATCAGGCTCTGTCTCAAAAAAAACAAACAAACAAACAAAAAAAAACTGCCTCCCAAAGGCAGCAAATAAATAAATAAAAATAAAAAATAAACTTTTATATATATATAATATATATACTTTTTTTTTTTTGAGACAGAGCCTCAAGCTGTCCCCCTGGGTAGAGTGCCGTGGCACAGCTCACAGCAACCTCCAACTCCTGGGCTCAAGCGAGTCTCCTGCCTCCGCCTCCCAAGTAGCTGGGACCACAGGCGCCTGCCACAACGCCCGGCAATTTTTTTCGGTTGCAGCCGTCATTGTTGTTTGGTAGGCCTGGGCTGGATTCGAACCCGCCACCTTAGGCGTATGTGGCTGGTGCCTTAGCCACTTGAGCCACAGGTGCCGAGCCAACATTATTAGTATAAAATAGAGCAAGGCAAAAGACTGTAACAAAGTGTAGAGGGTACAAACTTTTTAGAAGCAAAGAGAAGGCCTCTCTGGGAATGCATCTTCAGGTCAGGACACGAGGTCAGGCTGTAACTGAATAGTGTTGCAGGTACCTTCCTGAGAAGCCCATTGGGCAAAGATCTTTGAGTACAAAACCTTGCTTAAGATGGAAATGTACCCAGGACAAGTATTTCTGTTTGTTTTATGAAAAAGGAAAGAGAGGGGTATGGGACACAACTACAAAAGAGATTTACCTAACAAACTCAAACATGATAACCTATTTGTACCCTCATATTAATCTAAACTTTAAAAAAAAGGAAGGAGAGGGTGGGAGTAGGAAATGAAATCAGGGAGGTGATGGAGAAAGGTGCATGTTACACAGTTTCTATACTAAATTTATTGCAGGGTTAGACAAGAGGTATCAGAAGGTGGAGGGGAGAAGACTGATGGGAGCTCACAGCCTTGTGAAAGAATCGTGCTGTGAACTCTGGTCAGAGACTGGACAGGGCCTTGGGCTTCCCCAACATAATCCAAGTGTGAGAAGATCGGGGCCTTGGACATCTGATTAGATTTTGTATTTTTGGATTAAGTTAAAAAGATCTGATGGACTGGATGGAGAGGTTGTCATCAAAGTCGTCTGTAAGAGAAGCTAGATTGAGGCAGAATACTTTTTAAAAGACAAATGTGTAACATGGAGGAAGACTTGGTAAAGAGATTTTCATTTCCTTTTTATTCTTTTCTAAAATGCCTGTAAGGTCCATAAACTACTATAGTAATCAGATAGGCCGTTAAAATAATATATAAAATTTTAAGCAAGTTATTATACACAAATTTACAATATATGCATAATAAAAAACGTGAATAACTCTGTATAACTTTTGCAACTAAAAGAAATATATGATATCTAAAACTCTTTATAAATGAATAAAAAGGCAAAGTTTGCTGTAATAGAATAAATGCATATTTTTCCAGAACTGGCTGATTGTGAATCCTGGTTCAATTTTACTTGCTTACTATGTAGCTTTGGACATATTTTGTCACGCGCTTTAAAATTCAGGGTTCTCCTTTTTAAATGATATGTATGTGTTTGGTATATATACGTACTTTTATACTATGTATAATATAGTAGTATTTATTGCCAAAATTATATAAGATACTTTCAGCATATACCTGACTAAAAATCATCATCAAAATTGGGATAACAGGGCAGCACCTGTGGCTCAAAAGGGTAGGGCGCCAACCCCATATGCCAGAGGTGGCGGGTTCAAACCCAGCCCTGGCCAAAAAAAAAGGGGGGGGGATAATAAAATGGCAAATAATCATGATAATAATAAAAGTAAAAATAATAACTAGTTTCCCTGCATAGTACTTATGATGGGATGAGAGCATCGTGTTAAGCCCTTTCCATATATCTCCACATTTGATTCTTACAGCAAACCTCTAAAGTGAGTGCTGCTATCGTCCCATTTTACAGACTAGTAAAATTAAATGTATAAAGGAAAATACTTTACAGGCAGTAGACAGCTATTTATTGGAAGAGAAAGGAACCTAAAGGTATGTGTTCAGACCTCTAGGGCCATGGGTTTATCCTGACCAACATGACCCAGAAAGTTTAATGCCTTTCCTGAGCCAAGAAATCTCCCAAATACTAATACCTCATCATACTCTTACTGGATTTAACTTGGGTATGAATGCCAGGACAGCACAAAAAGCTGACCCAGATAATAGGCAATAGCCTGAATGACAAGTGGAACCAGTGCCGGGAGCACTGAAAATTAAAGAAGCCTCCAAGTCCAAGTCTGCACAGGTCGGGGAGCATTCATTCTCATCAAGCATTGGAAGTGATGCCTGACCTATTTTCTCTGAAATAGATTTTTTAAAAATTAAAATTATTTTTTATACATTTTTATGGCTTTCTGTGATGGTTAAATCTTATATGTTAACATGGCTAGGCCGTGGCGCCCAGTTGCTTGGTCAAATACTGGTGCAGATGTTGCTATAAAAGTATTTTGCAGATGTGGCAGATCTGTGATCAATTGCTTTAAGTAACAGAGATTGGCCTCAGAAATACAGACGGTCTCATCCAATCAGCTAATCACCTTTCAAGCAACTACCTGAAGTTTCCCAGAGAGGAAACTTAGATTCAAAACTGTAGCATAGATACCCTGCCTGAGTTTCCAGCCTATCTGTTCTACAAATTTTAGACTTGCCAACCCTCATACGCATGTAAGCCAATTCCTTAAACTATTTTATTACATACATATATGTTATAGATTTTATTTTACCCATACTTCCATACAGACACATATACATATCCTTCTGCTTCTGTTTCTCTGGAGAACGGGAGAGCACTGAAAAACTCTTTTCTTCTGTTTATAACTTTTTTCTATTTACACATAAAATTCATCATTAAAGTTCCAAAAAAAAAAAATACTCAGGAGGCTGAGGCAAGAGGATTGCTTGATCCCGGGAGTTTGAGATTACTGTGAACTATGACACCACAGCACTTTACTGAAGGAAACAAAGTGAGACACTGTCTCAAAAAAAAAAAAAAAGTTCCAAAAGGAAACATCAGTACAGAACAGATGATGCACATGCAGTTTTGGCAAATGTGAGAAGTATGTTTATGCACATGAGAAAAACACAAAGGCTACAGTGACGCTGGGATTTTGAAAGCAGCAGGTGGAACACAGCACGTATGAGCATAAACTGCGTATCACGGGGTCTGACATACTTCGTTGCTGCATATCGTTACCACCAGATGACCAAGGGGAATATTTCAAAGCTGACCACAGTGATATTCAGCAGCGAAGCATGTAGCACTTTTTGTAGGATGAGTTTGCAAATTTAATTGTCTGACCTCATATGCACCAACTTTATCTCACAAAAATAAGATTTCCAAGCTCTCACAGACTTTTTTACAAAATAATATGAAAAACATACCAAGGTGTAGGAACCCAGCCACGGGGATACGTCAAGTGAAAAGAGGTGTTGTGACTGTGACCCCCGCTCACCGACTGTTGACCTAGTGTCCATTTCCTTCTTCCCCCTGAGGAGTATTCCCATTTGCTCACATGTCCACACCTCAGGCACATAGTTCAGAATGTTCAGAGAAAGCTAAAATCAACCTCATGCTCCAGGAAGATTTCTGATTGGCTGATTTTTCTCAGGGGTGTCAGAGGGGCTCTAAACCCCACCAATCTGAATGGCCTCGAGACTCTTGATTGAAGGCCCTTCCCCTCTAGTCCTGGATGAGGACACATATGGCCACAGTAGCTGCTATTTCATGTATAACCACCACAAAGGAATACAGTTTTAAAATAAAGATATATGTTACACCACAGAAGACAGAACAGAAAGTCAGGGGAAATAATACAAAAACCAGACTTTTAGTAGCATCATAGTTAGCCAGTAACATCCCTTATCAGTTCCTCAGGATTAAACTGACTTTTCTGTTAATTACAACTAAGGAATCATGTCACAATAAACAAAAAATAAATATTGCTAGATATTAGCACTGATAATGAAGGTATGATGGTTTTCAAGGTGCACCATTAAAAATTTTAGTTATTTTATTTGAGAATAAAATTTTATGACTTTTACTGTTTAAGTCAAGTTCAGGTTTAAACTTCTAAACCTCTGTGGAAAAGATAACAGATGATGTAACGCTGTCTATGTTTACAGATATGTGGGCCGAAATATTATTTGTCTTTCCTGTGATAGTTCAATTCTTAAATTTGTCTAAAGAGAACTATGTGGAGTATACAATTGCCCAAATTCCCACTGATACCACAACCCTATCCTACAACAAAGTGTATCTTAGTTAAAACATGAAAAAAAATACTATCTCTATATAACAGGAATTTACAGTTTTTCCCCATAGTTCAATACTACTATTACCTCCTCTTCAATAAGAAAGCTTTATTTTATATAAAAAATAAGCACTATTATGTCTTTCTACCAATGTCTTAGTAAACTGACCAAAGCCAAATCTTTGGAACAGTGACTTCTTCTGAATTCCTCTGAGAATTTACCTGATTTTTAGATATCACAGAAACATTTTTTGTTTTTATACATTATGTTTTTGCATGTTATGTTTTAATAAAGCCTGCTTATAATATATTTATGAACAGGAACATACTTGATGAAATAATTAGTAAAGCTGCTCTAAGCACTAGAGGGAAAATATGCATTTCTGTATAAAAAAGAAGACAAATTTGTAACAAATGTAAGGCAAATAAAATGAGGATGTGAAGATCTATTTCAGACCCCAAGGAAATAATATACTTAGATCAGAAAGCCAAAGCAGCTCTTGTTCATTAGAAAATAATTTGGTAAGATATAATTTCTTTCCAAAATGCACAAGTTGTAGAATAATTGAGCATAGTCAGCATGCAGAACAGGAACAAAATCTGAAAGAAATGTAGCCTAGTTAAGAAAATAAAAAAATTCACCATAATGGAAGTAGTGTTTTTGTAGGAGTAAAATTGAATAATTCAAAAGTGGGAAAAAAATAATCAATCACTTTATGCCCCATGTATATGTAGAATATGTAACGTAGCTGTTTTACTAATAGCTTTTAATCTGCTAACACAAAACTGCAGCTTCGAGTCCTTACTAACAAAATTAACTTCTGTACATTTCTAGATTCTTGGTGTTCTCAGACTTACTTACTCAACAGCCAAACTGGTGATTTAAATAATTAAACTTATTAAAAGATTTAGAAGCAACTGGCAATAGATGTGCAAGAACTGGCCTGCTGAATCGTCACTGTCCTCATCACGGTGGACGTCACAGAGTTCACAATAATCTCTTCTAATCACCACACCTAGGGGGTAACCTCTCACATCACCACAGCTGGGATCAACGGTGAAATGGTCACAGTAAAGTACCTTATGAAAATTTTAACTTTTCAAATACTTGAAGAGCAGAAATGGCTTTTGTAATTTGGAGTTTTAACATAGCTAAGATTGCTCAAAATATCTTAGATGTTTGCTACTGTCCATAGTAATAGGGATGGGGTCATGTCCCATTGTGGTTTGGATATGCATTTTGCTGATGAGCAGTTATGCTAAGCACCTCTTAATATACTCGTTGGCCATTTTCATTTTTTGGAGAAATGTCTATTCAGATCCTTTTTCCACTTTTGAATTCATTTACTTATTTACTTTTCTCTTAAGTTGTTTATATTCATCAGATGTTTTGGATATGCACCCCCCTCTCAGATACATGATTTACAAACATCTCTCTCAATCTGTGGGTTGCCTTTTCATTTTGTTGATTTTGTCCTTTGCTGTACGGGAGCTTTTCATTATAGCTAGAGGTAGTTCTACTTGTTTAATTTTGCTTTTGCTCCCCTGTTTCCATCCAGGAGTTCTATGGTTTCAGATCCTATATTTAAGTCTTCAATTCATTTTGAGATGATTTTTTCCATTTCATGTTACATAAGTGCCAGGGAACCTACATACATCGGTGGTAGAAATGTAATCTTGTGCAGCCATTGTGGAAAACAGTGTGAAACTTCCTCAAAAAATTAATGTTAACTACTACATGCTCTGGCAATCCCTCTTTGGGGTATATGCCCAAACAAAATGAAATCATCACCTCCTAGAGATAACTACACTCTCATATTCACTGTGGCTTTACTCAGGAGAGCCAAGAAATGGAATCAACCTAAGTGTGCATCAATGGGAAAATGGGTAAGAAACATACACAATGGAATATTATTCAGTCTTCAAAAAGGAGAACCTGGTATTTGTGGATAAAACTGAAGGACATTACAATAAGTGAAAGAAGCTGGGGGGCTGCCCATCTCATGAGCTCATGTATATGTGGAATCTTTAAAAAAAGAAGTTAAATTCTTACAAATAGAGAGTAGAACAGTGGTTACTGGGAGTAAGGTAGGGGAAGAGAGAATGGGAAGATGTGTACATCAAAGGGTATACAACTGCAGTTCCGTAGGATGAATAAGTCTAGAGATTTAATGTACAGCAAGAGAACTATACTCTATATTATATAATATATACTATATAATGGAAGTTTGCTAAGAGACTAGATCTTAGGTGCTCTACTACACACATACACATACATACACACACAGAATCCTATGAGGTGATGGATCCGATAATTTGCCCGACTATAGCAATTATTCACAATACAGTAGAACCCTCTGTAAGTGGACCACCCAAGGGACTTTAACAGGCTGGTCAACATACAGAGATTGTCAACATAAGGGCTAGGCCTTATGTTGTACTGATTTATACATGTTGTATGTGTCCAGTCAATAAAAATTAGGTCCACTGACTGTGGCAGTCAATGTAGGGAAGTGGTCAACTATGGAGTTTCCACTGTATATTCAATAAAAAAGAACAAAATATTTTACCTTTTATATATATCTGAAAATTCCTTTCACTCTATTCATAAATTTTCATTATATTAGTCAATCTAGTATTAATAGCTTCTTTTATAGGAATCTAAACTCAGTGTCTCTTGACGTATTTTTAAAAATGACAAAGTAATTAAAAATCTCTGTTTAGGCAGGAGGAGAAGAAAAAAAGAAAAGAAATCAAGCTTTGTACTTGAAGTGGTATGAACAAAACAGTAGACTGTGGTTTTAATTAATTTTAAACATTAATTTATTGTACAGCTACAAGATCTTTACTGCATTATGTTCTTACTGATTTTGATCCCATTCAATAACTCTTTCCATTTCTGGCCTTGTTTTAAGTCTTATAGTAATTTATTCAGTTTGATGATGTATTTCTAGAGATGTAAAATGATAGCTAATAAAACAAATTAAGCACACCAAGGAAATATCATGAGGTAAACTTGATTGGATATTTGATATACTTTATAATCAATAAATTATATTTTACATAGATTAGTTTATGTGTAGCAATTTTTTGTTTGTTTTGTTTTTTGGCTGGGGCTGGGTTTGAACCCGCCACCTCCAGCATATGGGGCTGGCACCCTACCCTTTTTAGCCACAGGCACCACCCATAGCAATTTTTTTAGTTTAAAATGTCTTCATTTTTCAAAGGACATAGGAAAAAGTATTGTTATAATCAGTTTACGAAGGCTCTATTATGAAACTTAAATAAGAGATAAATGAAATTGGATTTCTGCAATATAGAAGCAGCAGCCACCAAGTCAACCTTATTAAAAAGTGTTATTTGAGGAAATTTAACTTTTAAAAATATACAGATCATACTTTCAAGGGAATGTTAATTTCAAAATTGTAAACATATCTGCAATTTACACCCACAGACACACACATAAACACACACACAGGCCCACAATATTCATAAATCTTCTTTTTGAAAATATATTTATGACACCAAAGTCTGGTGAGTACAGTAGAACAGTTTGGAAATTATAAAGAAATAATCACTGCTGGAATCATATCAGCAGCAATTTCTGAAGGAAATTCCAAAAGAGTTTCTGAAAATTATTTGAGCAATAAGAATATAATTGGATTAAATATATCACCTCTAAAGGTGACTCATTTGGAGGTACAGTAGCTGTTACAGCTGCTTAAAAAATATGAATCATATTAGCTTATAATTAGAACCTGGAATATAACCTAGCTTGAAGGAACTTCTAGCAGAGTTCATTGGTTGTGTTTTATACTCAATAAAGTATAATGTTTAAATACCTGAATGTAGGATTCCATTATAATAAATGCCACTCTGTAAAAAAAGAGGGGGTGAAGCTTCTGGGAGTTACAGAAGCAGGTGTTAAGTGAAGCTGCCCTTGTGACTCAAAGGTTGCAAAATATGGTCCTTTGGGTTAGCACATCCTATCAGAATATTCAGAGCTGAAAATAATTAAGAAGCAAATGCTTGATAATCAATAAGGAGTGTGTGCCGACCGACAATCAGAAATGCAGACGTGATGCCCCACGCACGTCCCCTGAAAAACAGCAGAATAAAAACCCCTCGTAGGAAGCACGTGCTAGTTACAAGGCAATTCCGAGGTACAAAAAAGAGAAGTCAGGCACATTTGAAAAAATAACCAAAGACAGAAAGCTATTTTTTAAAGTATAAGAATATTTTCATTTTAAAATTATTTTATTTTTAAATCTAAACATGGTTACATGGCAACAAAATGGAGAGGTCACTTGTCTATTTTACAGATGGCAGTCTTAAAATAATTCAAAATATAAGGCCAATCACATATGTTATACTGTCAAAAGGAAAGCCCAACGAAGACATGTGCATCAGAATGTTCATTGCAGCCCAATTCATAATTGCCATGTCATGGAAGAAGCCCAAGAGCCCACTGACCCACGAATGGATCAATAAATTGTGGAATACGTACACCATGGAATACTATGCAGCCATAAAGAAAGATGGAGACTTTACCTCCTTCATGTTTACATGGATGGAGCTGGAAAATACTCTTCTTAGCAAAGTATCTCAAGAATGGAAGAAAAAGTACCCAATGTACTCAGCCCTACTATGAAACTAATTTATAGCTTTCATATGAAAGCTATAACCCAATTACAGCCCAGGAATATGGGGAGAGGGGAGATGGAGGGGAGGAGAGGGGTAAGGTGGATGGGGGGAGGGTGATTGGTGGAATCACGCCTATGGTTCATCCTATAAGGGTATATGTGAATCTCTCTAAATGTAGAATATAAATGTTTTAACACAGTAACTAAGAAAAAGACATGAAGGTCATGTTAACCAGTTGGATGAAAGTATTTCAAATTGTATACAGAAACATTACACTGTACCCCATAATAGTATTAATGTACACTGCCATGATTTAATAAAAAAAAGGTAAAAAAAAAGAAAGGAAAGCCTGTATCATTTTGTAACGTTATAACAAGTAAAACACTAACATTCCATTAACTTCTTCAGACTTATTTCTTGTTTACCTGATTTTTTTCATACTGTATGTTCTTTGAGAGAGAAGTCTCATTATTTTCTTTAAAAATAGTTTTAAAAAATGAGCATAGGTCATAATTATTGAATTATAATTAATCCAGTTCTATGTAGCTGTGAAATAAAAATCACCAGGATTTATTATATAATATCCATTCATTAAAACATTTACTAAATATTATCACTGAGTAGTAGTAGCTACCTAGGGCCTACACTTTTTAGATAAATCATATATGGATTTTTTTCAAAACACATTGTTTTTAAATTCAAAATTCACACATTAGGCTGGGAGCAGTGGCTCATGCCTGTAATCCCAGCATTCTGAGAAGTCAAGGTGGGCAGATTGCTTGAGCTCACGAGTTTAAGACCAGCTTGAGCAAGAGCAAGACTCTGTCTCCAAAAAAAAAAAAAAACAAAAAAAAAACAAAAAAACGATAGCCAGGCATTGTGGCAGGCACCTGTAGTCCTGTAGTCCCAGCTATTGAAGAGACTAAATCAGGAGGATCACTTGAGCCCAAGAGTTTGAGGTTGCTGTGAGCTTTCACACCATGGCACTCTATCAAGGGCAACAAAATGAGACTCTCAAAAAGAAAGAAAAAGAAATTAACTACTATTAGTAAGGAGCCTGGGACTCTTTGGCAGTAAAATTAAAAAAAAAAAACCCTCATTCACTTTATTATTTTTTCTGTTTTGTACTTTGAGGAGTTGTTTATCTTTTATTAGAAAACACTAATTATTTCAATTAAACAAATTAATGTAATTAAAGAATTACTGTCCAACTATGACAGGAATGTGAGGGAAGCATATGTCCCTGGTAAAGACCCACTGGGAACATATCAAAGTATACTATTAATACACACTGTTTGTAGTTAACAAAACATTACATTTTATAGATAATTGAAACACAGTGGAGAAATAACAGGACAGAAATAGAACTCAGAAGAGGCCCACTACATGAGTCTGAGATTGGAAAGTGCCACCTGCATAAATTCTACTGATGAGAGTAAATATAGAAAATATTAATATTACAGTGCTATATTAAAGTTATAAATATTAATTAATATTAAATAATAAAGCAGCCATATTGTGAGTAGCCACTTTTAAGGTATATATTTGATAAATTTTACTGAAAAAGACACATGAACAGAGTGATAAATATCCCATTTAAAAGTGTATTAAAAAATTGGGAGCAGGAGGTACTAAAAAGAACTAAAAAAAAATCACAATCCAATTTGTACCATTATTCATATTCCTCATGAAATCAATTTGTTGTAAATCTCATAGCATTTTATCAAAGGTTTTAGTGCAACTATCCTATAAAATTCCTTTTATGATAGAGTTTCATAAAAGGAAAAGGAAAACAATTCGTTTCCATTGTCAGCTTTTATATAAAAGGAATGTCGGCTTTACTAAATGACAATTTCTCACTGTTAATATAAGCTGCACGCAAAATTATATAGCTAAAGTATTCCTTAAAAGCACATTTGTTCAATTTTAAAAGTCTGAGCTAAAATCACAACAAAAACATCTGCTGAGATCTAAAAACATAATTTAAACTCTATGATGTTCAGATCTCTCTGGAGTAAGATGAATATCTGGAGAAAAAATGTTCAGTTGCATTTGACATAAAGACCTCTGTAAGCAGATAAGTTACTAAAATAAATTTAGAATAAGAAAAATATACCAGGAATTGTTATATTATAGTTAAATATAATTTACACTGTGCTACAATTAATCTTTGTCAAGCAAAATAACAATTATTTTGCAAAGGCACCAACATAGCTTGGCAGGCAACACAGCAAGGTGAGGAGTGTTAGCGGATAGGAGGCAGGAGACTAAATTGGGCTTGAAAACAATGGGTGCGGTCAAAATTAACACCCAAAGAGAAAATCAAATTAAGGGTGAGGAGCACAGTCTTTGGGCAACCCTATAACAGCAAGTCCTCATAATCAAAGCAAAAAGAAGTTAGAGGCATTTGCTATCAAGTCACATGATTTGGCTGCTCCTAAAAACAGGCTACCTGACGCTGATCAGAGAAATGGTAGGCGTTCCCATCATCCAACTAGGTTGTACACTAACAATATCGAAGAGGGAACAAGTGCGAGTTTATCTGAATCTGTGATTTGGTTACCAAGGCAGTTATAATCATAACTATCAAGCAAAATAATGTGTAAGGTATCTGCTTCGTTTTCTTACTTTGCAATTTTGATCTTCTGAACCTGCTTTTACAAGTCAAATCCGTGTCCAGATGTGCAGGGAAATAAAAGTCACAAAGTCAAGCTAGCTGAAATAAGTGAGGTCTCAGAACCGAACCAACCCTACCATGTATCTGAGTTCTAGCAACTGGGCTACTTCCCAGCATCCCCACATGAGCGAGCTCCACTGTGTCCATTAATTTCAGTAATGGTTTCCTGCTCTTGTCTCTCTGGCCCAACTCCTTTCCTCCATCACTACCCAGGAACCCATCGACTGCTGAGATCCTATCTTTTCTCTTCAGATCAGCCTCTGCATGCCTGCATGTCAGATCTTGACTCCTTTTGCCTGATATCGCTGGTCTACTAGCCTGGGTCTTTCATTAATTGCTAATCAAATGAGCTGTACTTCCCTTTTGTCCTTATTAAGTGCGTCTGGTCTTTAGTCTCCTGTCATTTCTCTTTGATCTGTCCCACTGTCATGTAACCATGCACAAAGCACCACAACTTCCCTATTTGTATTCATCACAGTACGTGGTTCAGGCCCAAGCAAGCCTGTGTTTAATAAATGCTAATTAGCTGGATGAGGAACTGAGTCACGATGCCAAGTTGCAGGATCAATTAAATTATAACTGTAAGAATCAAATTTTTCAAATAAAATGAGTGTTGGAGACAAACGTAATTTTTAGTCCTTAAACTTAAATGAACATTAATTTCGGTGCCAGTTACATATTGGATAATGCCATATTTTCCCATAGAGGGTTATATGTCTCAAAGTTTCATCATTTTCTTCATTTTTGATATTTATTTATTTTATCATTCTTCTTGTTGCATTATTTTTCTGCATTTTCCCCATGTTTTTATTTTCCTTATTCTTTAATGCTGATATGCCACTGTATATAATGTTTTCCTCTGTATTAGTTCTTTGTATTCAAACGCTTAACTGGGATCATTCATTCTGGCACAGCATAGTAGACTCAAGAAAAAATTTTTTAATTAAATAAATAAAACTGCCAGTATTCTGGTTGAAATCTGAAAAAATACATGTATACTTTAAACAGCTGAATCTTCATTGTTAAAGTCATAAATAAGAATCAAATTTACAACACAGGAAATTTACCTGATGAAGTTGGCTCTTCTTCGTCTGATGCTAGGACAAGAGGCAAAGGGGTGAAGTGGGGAGACGGTGAGGGTGGGAGGGGGGAGAGAGAGAAAGTGGGGGAGAGAGAGAAAGAGAGAAAGTGAGATTGAACATCATATATTTCACATTTCTAAACAACAACTTGTAATTTTGTCTATACATTAGAAATAAGTCATTATCTAATGAAAGATTAATAAGTAGTTACATTAAATTAGAATGCATATGTTCTTATGTACATTAAAATATGTATTTACTAGAAATGAACATTCAATTGTCTGAATTTGATTTTTCTTTCCCTTTGCAAACAACATTGACCTTGGTTAAGTTTAGTCTAAATTATTATATATTACTACAACATTTAAAAATATCAACTGTACATAACATATACAAATAAAAATATTAATTTCTTATTTAGCAAAAAGGAATTAAAAGGTATAGCAGATGGTCCAAAATTGTGTTCCATGACATATAAGAACGGAGTTATTAAACTTTAGAGTAACTCAGAATCGCTTTGTGCTTTTCTTAAAAATGAAGATGCTAATCTCTCTCTCTCCCTCTCTCTAATGTTCTCTGTCATATACACAAACACACACTCGTGCACACCACCCACTTCAAGATTTGGTAGTGATGATTCTGTGCTAGGGACACAGGAGCCTGCATTTGAATGGATGACCCTAGGCGGTTTTAACTCAAGTGTTTCGTCCTGTCCAAAATATATCACATATGGATAAACACAGGAGACCAGGACATGAAAATGCAATTTTATCCCAGAGCAGTGGTTAACAACCCTAGGAGTGTATTAGAATGCCAGCTTCTGGGCTCCGTATCAAACCAATTAACTCCGAATCCCTTTAAACGATACTAACTTGAGGCTGGGATTGAGAGATTCTAGGTAATGTCAATATAAGGTAACATTAACTGTAACTCATAAAAGTATGAATCATTTTGATACCTGTTCCAAGTGGTAGGAATGAGAGCAGCAAGACTCCAAGGGCAATAACCTACTGTGCTGTGTATGTCAAGGATGAAGCACAGCCATTATAAGGGGGAAAAAAAATTGTCTGAAGCAGCTTCACAATTTTGCCCAGAATCCACCTATTCACGTTTATGCTTCCAGACATACTCTGTGAGGAGGTATTTCTGCTCTGTGAACAAGTGCAGTCCACCCAGAATATTACCGTTGAAATATATGACATAAACCAGTACTATTTCACTCAATTCACGAAGTTTTAAAATAAAAATTTGCTCAGCTGAACTGGAGCTTTGTTCTCAGCTGATTGGTTAACTCAGGTGCCCGGTGCAGCCAGGGAGCGGTCTCCAGTCTTCTCCACTAAGGTTACATCTGCATAGAGCACACACTAGACAAGCCCACTTTGTGTCCTGACAGTATTTCCCTCTCACACTGTTTGGCTTGTCTCCTTGGCATATAAAGAAATGGAGAAAGCAAACACAGTTGGCATGGGTGGCATGGAGAACATAAATATTTAAAAAGCTGTTGGCAGATTTATCATGTCCAAAATATATCATAATGTGTTCAAAGAGTAAATTTTTTGGAAGCTTGTAGGAATACCCTCTTAGGAAAATACCACAGCAGCTTGTACAGTGCTGGCTTAGACGGTTCACTTTTAATAAAAGTTGGGTGATTCAAAATGAAAAAAAAAATTAACATTAAACTTATGGCTGGTCACTTTATGTGTGTTTACTCACTTAATTCACAAAGTAGCTAATTAAATGAAAATAACTCTCATCTACGAGAGGAAAATCCTGAGGTTCAGAGTGACTGAACAATTTGTTTAGGGTCACTATGAACTTGAATTCATATCAGTAAGACTTCAAAACTAAATTGAGTCCACTATGCCTTGCTGTCTCACAAAGTACTGATTCAATGCATCCTTAAGACAAAAAAGGGAAAAGCTATATGATAAAGAGTTTATTCAAAGTCACTCACCACTATTTAGAAGTGTTGGGTCATAGGATGAGGAATGGCTATATTCCTGGGAAGTTAGTTGGACTTAAGCATAGGAGAATATTAAAAAAAAAAAAAGAAATCAAAGCAAAATCAATATAGGGGCTAAAGAGAGAAATCCCTTCAAGAAATGGATTTCTTTTTCTTTTATTTTTTCTATTTCAAATTAATATGAGAGTACAAATATTTATGTTACATTGTTTTCATTTCTAAGATAAAATTCAAGTTGTAGTTGAGCCCTTCACCCAGGGCTCACATTGTGAACAAGAGGTGAGACCCACACCAATCGCCCTCCCTTCTCTCCCTTCCCCTTCCTATTCTCCCCTCCCCCCTGCTAGACTATAACAAATGGATTTTTCCTTGAAAACTTCTTCATGTTCCCTATACTGCAGTGAGAGTCAAGAGACATAGCAATATGAGATCCTCACTATGTGGTTAAATAAGCACACTAAGGAAGTGATGTCTAAGGAAGAAAGATTAGAAATGCTAAAACTGTATTATTTCTCCATTGTGTAAGTATAAGCAAGAAATTTAAGGAAGGACCCAGCACATAGATAAAGGCAATTCCAAACTTGTAAGAGTCAGCAATTACAATCTTTTAAAACCAAAGCCTCAAAGGCAAGCAGTGCGGTAACCTACACTTGAGCTTCAATACCTGGAAGCATCTTTGTAACAAATTAACAGCCTGAGAGTCCGCAGGTGCACAACTTTGCATAGAGTTCTGGATATGCAGTATCTACTTAGTGATGCTTCTTATAATACATAGATGTCACTAGTCAATACTCACACTGTGAAAACACACACATACACCCTCAACGACATAGACATGAGAATTAGTATTGGTATTAATTCATGGTTTTAGTTATCGTTGCAGCAGCTGTGCAAGCTAACTGCCTTATTGAACAAAACATCATGTACTTTTAACAGGTGGCAACTACAGCCCCAGAGTAAAAATAAACCTTAAAGTGGGCATGAGTTGCCTACTTAATGACATTTCAGTGAAACAAGTGTCACAGAAGGCACTATCACACTACCCAAATGATTCCTCACTCTTCCTCTTAGAAGTCATAAAATCAGCAATTTGTAAAAAATATTATACATCTGTGCCACATGCAGACTCCTCTAATTCTGGAAATTAAAACTTATACGCTAAGAAAAACAAAAATAAACTAACAAATTAACTCTTTATTAATCTATTCAGTCAGCAATTAGAAGGATATACTGCAGCTATGGTGATGGTAAGAAGGCAGTTAAGATACAAAGAAATATATCTGATATATGTGTAACATACAGAATTTAACTAAGTATAGTCCTCCCTTCACCCATAACAGAATTATCCTGTGTATCTGCTAAAATGCCCTAGATACACTGAATTTGATTTTGGGAGTCAGCCCAGCCTTCTGCATTTTTAAACAGCTCTTCAGGATGTTATGAACATCATGTTAAAAATACTGACTCTAGCCCATCAAAGTTTGTTTCACAGGGAAAGAGCTGTGGGTCCAGTTGTTGGAACTACAGCAATAAATTGCAGGCTTAAGAGAAACTGTTTGCAATATTCACTGTGGTGGTTGCCTGGGCTCTCAATGCTCTTTTTTTATAACATTCTTAAGTGTCTTTGAGTATCTACATCAATCCCTTGAGAGAAGATGACTTTCCCATTGGATTTAAGGGAAAAGTTTGTATCTCAAACTAACCAAATCTGCTCCCTTTACTTGGCCATAGTCATTGGTGTAAGTATGGGTCTATGACCCACTTGGGGACAAAGACATGTAAGCAGAGGCTTTCTTGTGTTGGGTAGGGAGAGTCTCCTAGAAAGACCTCCTCACTCTTCTGAGAACATGTTCCAGAAATAACTCGCCCTCTTCTCAGTTTTAGATTGAGACTGGAAGCCTGTGGCCCTGGAAGTTGCTGGTAAATGTCTTGCAACTGAGATGGGAGCCAGCTTTAAAAGAAAGCTGATCCTGCTCAAGGCAGAGTGCAGAAACAAAGCAATCATGTTCTTGATGATACTGTTGAGCCAGTGAATCCTATCAGCCATGAATCCTGACTCACCTCTGGGCTTCCAGTTCCATGGAAAAATAGATTTGCATTATTGTTTGAGTTGGGCTTCTGTTATTTACAACTAAATGACATCCTGCTACAATCCTAATCACATTTGTTGTTCCCTTTAAAAATACATTAGAATGTATAAGGAATTAATTATCTGAGGCAAGTGAGACCAAGGGTACACACACAGCCACGGGCTGTGCTTGCAGAGGGCAGCTGGGATTTTGGCGCTTTCTTTTTCTAAGGAGCTCGCTATCACACATCTATATAACAAGCCTATTCCTTTGATTTTGAAGTTAGTCACTCTTTTCCAGGACAGTCTGGCAGTGCATATATTCTTGCAGTGTGGTGGTACCTGGGGAAAGGAAGAGAAGGTTTTACACACACCCTCCTTCCCTTACTTCATTTCTCCCTCATCTTTTTTCCAAAGGTATCAAATATGAAGTATGTTATCTACCAAAACCCAATGTGCTATATATTACTTGGATATGATATTATAAAACTTCTTCACTGGATAGACTCTAATCTCTTTTGTGATCTCAACAATTTTTTTTTTTTTTGGTCTATCCTTTAGTGTTTTAAGTAAACTTCATAACTTAGAAATTCTGGGGGGGGAGGCAAGATGGCCAACTGAAGCCAGTTTTCCACAGCAGCTCCCATCCAGAAGGAGAGTTCAAGGATAGAAGTTTGTCAAGTTAGCTGTTGGTCTGGAGCTGAGCCAAGAGAGAAGATTGAAGAGGGCACATCATCCCTGCTGAGGCAAGCTGAGACCCCAAGGAAACAAACAATAGGTACAAAACCCATGGCAAAGGGGACGGGAGTCCCCTCCACCATGAGAACAACTTGTAGTGTACTTTCTACAACAATCAAGATGATGTTCAGATCTCTTCTTTTTCTGTTTCATGGGAGTGAGCTGCTAAAAACCAGATCTCCTTCCCCAGAGAGGACCCACTAGTATACCATGGCATAAAATTGAAGATATACTCTACCTGCAATTCTGAACTCCCAGCACTCCCCTCCACTCCCACCCTGAGGTCTGGAAGCCTGTCCCCTGCAGAGCCCAGACTCTTGGGCATTTTCTCGAAAGGTACGAACAAGGCGTGTGCTGTTACAATTCTGTGCTGAATCAGTGGCATGGGTATAAAGTGGGGACTGTGGTGTGAGAGAGCCATATAGGAGAGGGAGAAACGGTGCCCCGTGGCAAAGTACAGCTGCTGCAGCAGGAACAATAGGGCTCAGAGCCCTATTAGCCCTCTTAGCAACCAGAGGGAGCTGGGCCTCTACTCCAGTGGCAGCCACAGAAATACAGACCCTATGAGCAAAGAGTATGCCTGAGGCAGCACCTGCCCGGGTGGGGCAGCAGGACAGAGACTAGAATATGCATGCTCAGAGGCAGCATACTGTCAGCGCAGGGCTGAGTTAGAATTGCTGCTGTTGTGAGCCCAAGATGCACCCTGCCCCCAGTGGAGCATAGCTGGGACAAAAGCAGGCACAGGGCATCAGCCCAGGGTGAGGCAGGAACTGAGAGACCATTGTGAGCTCTAACCATGCCTGCCCCAACACAGAGTGCAGCAGAGACAAGAGACGCCAGCTACATGAGAATTGGCACAGCAGCAGTAGCACCACAGGGTGGGGCTGAGTTGCAGTTTCTGTGAACTCAAACAGCACTTGACCTACAGTGAAATACAGTTGGGACAGAAATGCAAACTCCATGAGACTATAAGTGGCAGCAACATCAATCTGAGGTGGGGTTGGAACTGAGTGATACTCCCCAGCTTCCATTAAGCACCCACGGTAGTCAGGTTTCAGCTCCCCCTGCCGGCTGGTAGCAGAGTGTGGCGGCCTGGCCAAGCAGACACAGAACTCCCTGTGACTCAGGCAGGTGCAAACCCCTGGCACATCTGCTGTTAGAGGGAATAGGGTCACAGCCCTACGGGGTTACCAGTGACTGGGTGTTACAGAGGTGCAAGGTGGGGAAGGAGGCATCAACTTCCCCGGACTAACTCATTTGCTGGACGGGCACTTCTAAGTCCACAGAGCACCGGAGAGAGCTACACTTGAGCTGTCAGCAGACCCCTGCTATCTAGTTGCTGGAGACCTTTTCAACTCTCACACTTGAGACTTGGTGCTGACTGGGACAGTTCACTCAGAACTCTTGACCTGGGCCAATCATCCAAGGACCATCTAAGGAGGTACCCTGGTTGTGTTGTTGGGGAAGGGAAACTGGGTGTCTTAGTAGCTTGTATTTCTCCACAGCTAAGACTTCAACCCAGAGTAACTGATTCCCTAGAGTAGGACAGAGACCAGCTGAATACAAGACAGAACCACCTAGCCCCTCCTACACCAAGCAAGTACCCAGTGCCTCAGTCTCTAGTACTGTATGGGTCTTTTGCAAAGCTGTAGGCAGCTCATGGGCCAAGGGCTGGTTAATCAATACTCCAGTAGCCCCCCAATCCAATTTCACTTTACCTGCTCATCTAGCCAAATGGTGAAAAATAAAATTATGGGGCAGAATTAGTGGAAAAACTCTGGCAACATGAATAATCAGAGTAGATCAACTCCAGCCAAGGAACAACAAGGCAGACACAGCAGAAGATCCCATTCATAAACAAAGGGCTGGGATGTCAGAAATCAAGTTTAGAATTTGGATGGCAAATAAGATTAACAGAATGGAAGTAAAGTTGGAATTAGAAATTTTAGGAATGATTCAAAAGTTGTTTCAAGAATTCAATAAATTCAAAGACAAAATCACCAAAGCTTTTGACAGATTGAGAAAAGAATCTTAGCCCTCTAAAGTATGAGAAATACAGTAGAATCCCTCAGTAGCAGAATGAAGGAGGCAGAAGAAAGGATTTATAACATTGAAGACAAATCTTTTGAATGCTCCCAAATGCTCTAAGAGGAAGAGATGTGGAGAGCAAAAATGGATCGTATCTCAAAGAGCTATGGGATAATTCCAAAAAATTAATATTCGCCTTATAGGAATTCCTGAAAGTGATGAGGTTGCGTCGAAAAGCCCAGATGCTCTACTCCAAGAGATAATTAAGAAAAACTTTCAAACATGGCAAGAGATTCTGAAATTCAGATAGGAGACAGTTTCAGAAACCCAGCACGACTCAATCCAAATAAAGTATCTCCCAGACACATTATAATTAATTTTCGCAAAGGTAATATGAAGGAGAAAATTCTGTAAGCAGCCAAAGATAAGGAAACCATTACCTACAAGGGGAAAAATATTAGAATGACTGCAAATCTCTCTGCTGAAACATTTCAAGGTCGAAGAGGGTGGTCATCAACTTTTAATCTCCTAAAACAAAATAATTTTCAACCCAGGATCCTGTATCCAGCTAAACTGAGTTTCATTCATGATGAAGAAATCAATGACATTCACATGTTGAAGAAATTTGCCATAACTAAACCAGCTCTACAGGATATTCTCAGACCCATCCTCCACAACAACAAGCACAATACTCTACTACCAATGTAAACTCACTCAGATGATCAAATTCCAACTTCCACAGTGGCAAAAGGATTAAAAATGTCCACTGGACTTTTGAAAAACTCGATACCCCAAATACTACCAGGCTTATCAATATTTACAATTAATGTGAACAGCTTAAATTGTCCTATAAAGAGGCACAGGTTGGCTGACTAGATACAAAAACTCAGGCCAGATATCTGCTACATACAAAAATCTCATCTTACTTTAAAAGATAAATAAAGACTCGGGTTGAAGGGATGGTCATCTATAATTCAGGCAAATATCAATCTGGAAAAAGCAGGTGTTGCAATTTTATTTGCAGACACAATAGGCTTTAACCCAAAAAAAGTAAGGAAAGATAAGAATGGTCACTTCATATTTGTTAAGGGTAACACTCAACATGATGAGGTTTCAATTATTAACTATACACCCAACCAGAATGCACCTCAATTTATAAGAGAGACTCTAACAGACATGAGCAACTTGATTTCTTCCAGCACCATAATAGTTTATATATATATATATATATATATATATATCATATATATCATATATACGAGATATGAGATAGATATGAGATATATGAGATAGATAGATATATATATATCAACAATAGTCAAGCTGAAAAAACACTCACAGTCTCTATTCCTTTTACAGTAGTGCCAAATAAGATGAAATATTTGGGAGTTTACCTAACAAAGGACATGAAAGATCTCTATAAAGAGAACTATGAAACTCTAAAAAAAAAAAAATAGCTGAAGATGTTAACAAATGTAAAAACTTACCATGCTCACAGCTGGGAAGAATCAACATTGTTAAAATGTCCATACTACCCCAAAGCAATATACAATTTTAATGCACTCCCTATTAAAGTACCATTGTCATACTTTAAAGATCTCAAAAAAATACATTGTTTTGTATGGAACCAGAAAAAAAAAACCTCAAATAGCCAAAAGAGAGGAAGTTAACAACTTAATGGGACATCTCAAGCAACTGGAAAAGGAAGAACATTCCAATCCCAAACTCAGCAGAAGAAAAGAAATAACCAAAATTAGAGCAGAATTAAATAAAATTGAAAAAAAAGGGATTATACAACAGATCAATAAATCAAAAGGTTGGTTTTTTGAAAAGGTCAATAAAATATATAAACTTTTAGCCAACCTAATCAAGAAAAAAAAGAGTAAACTCGCTAATTCCTTCAATCAGAATGGTAAAGACAAAATAACAACAGACCTCTTAGAAATTCAAACAATCCTTAATGAATATTACAAGAAACTTTAGTCTCAGAAATATGAAAATCTGAAGGAAATCGAGCAATACTTAGAAGTACGCCACCTCCCAAGACTTAGCCAGAAGGAAGTGAAAATGTTGAAGAGGCCTATATCAAGTTTTGAAATAGCATCAACTATACAAAATCTCCCTTAAAAGAAAAGCCCGAGACCAGATGGCTTCAGTCAGAATTTTACCAAACCTTTAAAGAGGAACTGGTACCTATACTACTCAACCTTTTCCAAAATATAGAAAAAGATGGAATACTACCCAACACATTCTATGAAGTAAACATCACTTTGATCCCCAAACCAGGAAAAGACCCAACAAGAAAAGAAAATTATAGACCAATATCTCTAATGAATATTGATGTGAAAATATTCAACAAGATCCTAACAAACAGAATCCAGCAACACATCAAACAAATTATACACCATGACCAAGTGGGTTTTAACACAGGATCTCAAGGCTGGTTCAACATACGCAAATCTATAAATGTAATTCACCACATAAACAAATTAAAAAACAAAGACCATATGATCCTCTCAATTGA
This sequence comes from Otolemur garnettii, assembly GCF_000181295.1. NCBI lineage: Eukaryota > Metazoa > Chordata > Mammalia > Primates > Galagidae > Otolemur > Otolemur garnettii. The sequence continues at coordinate 18,017,396 of NW_003852412.1, forward strand.
TGCAGAAAAAGCTTTTGACAATATCTAGCATCCATTCATGATTAGAACACTTAAGAGAATTGGCATAGAAGGGACTTTTCTCAAATTGATAGAGGCCATCTACAGCGAACCCACAGCCAAAATCGTATTGTATGGAATCAAATTGAAATCATTTTCACTCAGATCAGGAACCAGGCAATTGTCCCCATTGCTCTTTAACATCGTAATGGAAGTCTTAGCCATAGCAATTAGGGAAGAAAAGGCAATCAAGAGTATTTACATAGGATCTGAAGAGATCAAAGTCTCACTCTTCACAGATGACATGATCGTATACCTGGAAAACACCAAGGACTCTTCTACAAAACTCTTAGAAGTGATCAAAGAATACAGCAGCATCTCAGGTTACTAAATCAACACTCATAAATCGGTAGCCTTTATATATACCAACAACAGTCAAGCTGAAAAAATAGTCAAGAACTCTATTCCGTTCACAGTAGTGCCAAAGAAGATGAAATATCTGGGAGTTTACCTAACAAAGGACATGAAAGACCTTTATAAAGAGAACTATGAAACTCTAAGAAAAGAAACAGCTGAAAATGTTAACAAATGGGAAAACATACCATGCTCATGGCTGGGAAGAATTAACATTGTTAAAATGTCCATTCTACCCAAGGCAATATATAATTTTAATGCAATCCCTATTAAAGTTCCATTGTCATACTTTAAAGATCTTGAAAAAAATAATACTTCATTTTATATGGGATCAGAAGAAACCTCGAATAGCTAAGACATTACTCAGAAATAAAAACAAAGCAGGAGGAATCATGCTACCAGACATCAGACTATACTATAAATCCATAGTGATTAAACCAGCATGGTATTGGCACAAAAACAAAGAAGTAGATGTATGGAACAGAATAGAGAACCAAGAGATGAACCCAGCTACTTACCGTTATATGATCTTTGACAAGCCAATCAAAAACATTGAGTGGGGAAAAGATTCCCTATTTAACAAATGGTGCTGGGTGAACTGGCTGGTGACCTGCAGAAGACTGAAACTGGATCCACACCTTTCACCACTAACTAAGATTGACTCTCACTGGATTAAAGATTTAAACTCAAGACATGAAACTATAAAAATACTAGGAGA
>NW_003852412.1:18019738-18049199 GCF_000181295.1 Otolemur garnettii
AATGTTTACATGGATGGAGCTGGAACATATTCTTCTTAGCAAAGTATCTCAAGAATGGAAGAAAAAGTATCCAATGTACTCAGCCCTACTATGAAACCAATTTATAAAAACCCACACTTCCATATGAATGCTATAACCCAACTATAGCCCAAGATGAAGAGGGAAAATGAGGAAGAGGGGAGGGGGGAGGATGGGTGGAGGGAGGTTAATTGGTGGGACCACAGTTATGGTGCATTTTACAAGGGTACATGTTAAATCTACTAAGTGTAGAATATAAATGTCTTAACACAATAACTAAGAAAATGCAGTGAAGGCTATGTTAACCGGTTTCATGAAAGTATTTCAAATTGTATATAAAACCAGCACATTGTACCCCATGACTGCATTAATGTACACAGCTATGATTTAATAAAAAAAAAGAAATTCTGCCCATTCAAAATAATTATATACCCAAAATTGTGTGCTATCAAATAGGAAAAGATCATTACAGAATATAGCGTATCATTATCTATTTTACATATGAATGTAACTCAATTTATTGTGACTTATTGATCCCTTTGTTGGCTATATCATAAATTTAGTTAAGTATGCATAGAACATGCTTTCTAAGCATAAAATTATCTATACTCATAATGTATTACTCTGATAATATTTTAAAATGGTATCATTCAATTATAGTTATGCAAAAATTGCAATGATGACATTGGTGCTTAATTATTTATGCCCACCAGATGTAAAATATTATGTGTGTGTGTGTGTCTGTGTGCATATGTTTGTGGCATTACTAAGACAAAGAAGAGAAAACTATTATTTCATATTAAAAAGCTAAGTCATTAAAGTAGGTTCTGTTGTGAAAATATTCTGAGAAGTATTTAGAGAGAGGTTTTGGTTTGTTTGGTCTTTGTTTTATTGTTTATTCTTGGTCAATGTCCCAGTAAAGACTCAAGCCTTAAAAGCTGCTATCACTAAGTTCTTCCCTGTGAAAATATGACAAAGACAGGTAATCTCTTCTGGCTAGAGTCAGACAGCTTGTGATGTGATCAATGCCACAATCTCAATTACTGCAGAGTGTTTGGGTCACAGTGAGGCACAGTGTTGCACTTGCATAAAAAACACTCAGATAATCAAAATAATCTCTACACTATCAACAGTTTACACGCATTTTGATCCTTGTGCAAAATCGGAGGATGGTGTCTATGTAAGTGCATTTGACAACATAGAATACACAAAACAGAACCAGTACACATGTGGTTGCTGTGTTTTGCCACGTATAACGTGCTCCAATGGATAATGCAAACACACATTTTTGGTCCAAACTTTCAGGAAAAAGATCTTTCATTTTAATTTGTTAAAGACGGGTGGAAGTCAGGCACAGTAATGCCTCCTTCTCAGGTGGGAGTGTGAGGCACGGAGCTGGCCACTGTGGAGAGGGCGGGGAGTGAGCCCAGGGAGTGGTGCAAGCTGCCTCAGCCTCCCCCAGCTGTCCCCTCTGCCCACCCTCATCTCCATCTTCTCATTTCCTATTCCCACCCACATCGTTCAATGAGAACATGTCACGGCCACTCCACTGAGAACCCCAGCAGGCTTATTTCCCAAGAAGCTGTCCTGTGGGGCTGGTCAGGCTCTCCCAGGCTCCTGCTGGTAGATCCCTGCCCTGTTCCTCCTCTCACACAGCTGGCCCCATCCTGAGGCCCCAGGACACCCAGCTGAGGTGGAAGCTTTTCCTGAGACATCCCGTGAACGCTCTGCATTTACATTTCTGTTTTGTGACTAGACTGTGACCTCCGAGAGCTATCCAGACTGGCACTCAGTAACATCAGAATTAATACCAGCCTTTTCCAGTCTTGCAATTCCTACAAATCACCTGGGGAACTTGTTAAAAAGAGAATTAAAAATATGTGTATAGATACAGAATTAGTACCACGAGGCATAATCCGTATCATTATTTTTTCCTCAAAAATTTGGGCAAAAATGTCATTATACACTGCAAATACCGTAATATGTGGGTGTGAGTATGTATTTTTGTTTACTGGTCTCTCTTATGAGACTGGGAGTTTCATGACAGCGAGGATGCACCTTTTTGTGCTCACCATGACATCCACAGTTATTAAAATACTGCCTAAACAGCATTTGTCAGAAGAAATAAAAAACATGGGAAGACGGCAGCACCTGTGGCTCAAAGGGGTGGAGCGCCGGCCCCATATGCCAGAGGTGATGGGTTCAAACCCAACCCCGGCCAACAACAACAAAAAAAATATGAAAAGATGTTTACTACCTACTTCTTATTTACTAAAGTTCAGATGCATCGTTTTGCAGTATCATTAAACTTATCAAAAAGGAAGCTCTGTATCTTCATCTCTGTTTCATCATGTAAATATACATACATAATTATGCACATAGTTTACATAAACTGTGTAGTTATGTAAGTCAGATTTTTCTTTCTGGGGTTTGGAGGGAAAATAATAATAGCTGGAAAGAGCATGATTAATGCTCTAATGATAATAGATCATCTCATAAAAAATTAATTCCATGATTTTTAAAATAACACAAAAAGCATCCAACTGCATCTTATTAATTAAATAGATTCATTAAAATAGAACCACAAAATACACTTTCTTTGTTTAGCAGTGATATAGCATACTGGGGTTTTACAACTATTTATAGAGTGAATCATTTTATCAGCAACTGGCAGTGCATTTGTGATTTTCTCCGTGTTGAAAGAGGTACAAATGAAGAAAAGAACAAAGAGTAGATGGAAGCTTCGGAGATTCTGCCACAGTGTAAACAACAGAAGATATTTTGTAAAACTAAGCCAAAATATTGGGAAGCTGGAAAGTAAGAAAACTCAAGTAGCAGGCATTAGTGCTCCAAGTAGTATGAAAAAGACTCTGGGATCGCAATGGGATACATTTTCTTAAAAAAAATATTAAAGATCTTTGAAGCTAGGTGACTTGACATCACAAAGGGATGTTCAATTGATAATTTGTTTATTCACTTATTCTCCAATATCCTTGGTCTGCTGAATATGCCTTCCCTCCCCATCCAAGTTCATCCCCTTCTTATACACTGAGTGCAAGGTGCACCAGTACTTTCCAACCCCTATTGCCTTTTAAACTATATCCCAGTGACTTTCAACTTGGGTGACATGGCCCACTGCTGTGCTGTGAGAGGATCTTAAATATGCTACCAAACTTTTTAAAGATCATTAATTAAATCACTTTTGAAAGAAGTTCAAAACCACAGTAAGTATATTCTTTTTCTTACTCATTTTTTGGTCAGCATAATTTAAATGTGCTGTGGAAGTTTAACTGTAAGTTCAAGTGTACTATGGGATAAAAAAGATGGAAAAACCCTGATATAACCTAAAGCCAGATCTAAACAAAGTGGCACAATAATATTTTCCAGTCTTGTTTCCCAGGCTGGACGTTATTATTCTTTCGAGGGCAATGGTTATGCTTTAATTCTGGGTAGTGTCCAGAATAGGTACTGTATAAATACTTTTATGGAAAGGTATCCAATTTTAGAGATGAGAAAATGTACTGTGAAAAGTGAATTTAATGACTGTTTTTATATTTTCTGTTTGGCCTATAAAATAAGGATTGAAAATTAAACTTAAGTAATCCCAAGGAAATTTGTGGCAAATAAAAGAAAAAGAAACATGCGGGGGATAAAGTAGATCAGAAGTTAATATAAGTGATTTCTCAGAATTATCCATTTCCAATAAAATTAATAAATTCATAATCTTTTTGAAAATGTAATATAGGAAAGGATGAATTGTTCTAGAATGAGAATGTTATTGGATGTAACTAAAAGAAGCCGGGAAGCTGAGGTGACCTGCTCAGTTTATGGGAATCTCAGGCGGTCACAGCACCCAGGTTGTGCAGTTTCACAGGACCCCACGGGAAGCTGATGCTATCAGGCTCACTCAGGACCTAGATAGATTTTTGCTTAATTAATGTGTGGGAGACATCTCACTTCAACCTCAATTAATTTTTATAAGGCTGGACAAATGTGCTAATCTCAAAAGTAAATCTATTAAAACCAAAAGATAAAAAAAGCTAAAAAGTAATGAATAGATTAGCAATCTGGCACAAATCTCTATTACAAATATCCACTTAAGAAAACCACAGAAACAGTGTACTTAAAATGTTAATGCTGGCAGAGACTTTAATGAACAAGAGTGTTGGCAAAAATTCCATTGTTTCAATGGTTTAAGATTTGTGTTAGAAAACAGAAGTATATTCATTAAATCACCCAAATGACCCACTGAAAACTTACCACCAACAAAATTTTGAAGTAAATTAACTCAAACATCAGAATACATACACATATATAAAAATTCAATATATATTTATAATATAATGAAAAGAGGATTACGGAAGAGGTACTGTTTTATAACTTGCTATTTAATTTTTTAATATATCATACATATTTTTCAATGCCAATATAATCAGTGAATATAAACAGTACTGGATAATATTTTCTTTAATGGATATAGCTAATCTGTTTAACTAAGTCTTTAGTGAACGATACTTGGACGGATTCCAGGGTTTATCTCTTACAAAGTAATGTTTCAATGAATAATCAGATTTCATTTGAATCATGATAGAAATATAAAAGAAAATTACTAAATAATCTTATTAAATAAGCAGGAGCCTCTAATATTTAAACACAGAACAGTATGTTTTCCTTTTTGTAAACGAAGTTTTAAATGATTCTGTTTTATGCCATTGACCTACCTTTAGAAATCAACATCTTAAATATATTGGATGATATTGTACTTCTGTGAAATTTACTCTCTTGTTTTAATAAAGTCACCACTAATGGAAATCAAGTTTAACTCCCAGCATCCCATGTCCAAGAAGCACAAGACACCAAAACAAAGAAATCACTGACCCACGTGCTTGGCAGAGACAGCTTAAACTGACTCCAAGGTTCTCCTACCGGGCTAGAGATGCTTCGGTTTAAATACTTACTGAGTACCCCCGACTTCACGAGATACAGCATTTCAATTGTTTTTAAAAGATAAATGGTGACTAATTAAATACAAGTATAAAAAAATCACTTCACAAAATCTTGGCCTCTGTGTGTGCGTACACTAGTAAGTATCTGATATTGTTATAGTAATTTCAAACATGACTTTTTTGCCATTTTGAAATTGGTGAAGCATTTATTTTAGTGAAATACCATTCCTTTTTTCAATGCTTATATTCCAAAAAAGAAATTCAGAAAGTTTACGATGGCTTTGAAATGATGGGCTCCCAAAATACAGATCCACACATTTGGAGTTAATTAAAATATTTTTTGAATCTCAAAAGATGAACAAAAAAATACAGCAGGCAGATCTAATTTGAAGAGTGATATTTCTGTAGAATCCGTATGTTTCTTTTGGGTCAAGGGCAATTATGTCTTGCGTGCCGTTTTAACACTCATCCCAAGGGCTCTAACTATGTGACATGAAGCGGAGCTTCTGCTCTCACACAGCACTCAGCTACAGAAAAGCAGAAGGTGAGGGGCCGCTGACTAACCCAGCAGTGAGTTAGCGACTGCCATAGAGAATTCTTCTTTCTTTTCTGTAAAATAAGATATGAGCAAATTAAATACTTTCTTTTCAGAACCATTAGGACCTTAGGAAAACAGTGTATCCACATTCTGGTGTTAATCAAATGACAAGGAGAATGTAATTTTTCCTATGTGCAAAACTTGTCGCCTTAGGCTGATTTTTTCTCCCTAATTGGAATGTCATTAAAGAGCTCAACTGATAAAAACAAGTGGGCAGGTCTAATTTTAAGACAATGAATTTGAATAAAGGTGAAGGGCTGTTCACAGAGGACCCAAATCTCTTTTGTCTTATCTGTTAGATTATTTTCAAGCTCTGAATGCCTACTATGAATTTCTATTTTTCTGAATCTTCAAGAAACAGCTTAGAGAATAACCTGATAGGAAAATATAAAGCAATGTAAGTAACTTTAAAAAATAAAATTTAAAGTCCAAACTAAACTTGAAACTTAGAGGTCACTTAGTCCAACCTGCCAACCAAATATCTAGATATTGTTCAACACTTGTAGTGACAGGAGAACTCAAAATCTCAGAGAGGAACTTGTCACATCTCTGTCCCAGAGCTGGCCTCCGAAAAACAATGGAATAATGTAGCTCATTCTTTGACATGCCAGCCATTGAAATATTTTAAGAGCTATCACAATTCTTTTTTTAACTGAGATGAACATCCTAACTTAATTTTACACATCATGGTATACACTCTAAACATAATTTTTGTTGACCTACTTTCGATAAACTCAGATTTGTCAAGGTATTTAAATAACATAGAAACAAGAGTGAAAACAGAACTCTATGTATGATTTAACTAGCACAAAATGCACATCAGCACAAAAGTGCAATGGGAGTATTGACTGTCTTGTTTGGCTGCTATATTACAATGAGCAATCCAACATTGTATTAGCCTTTGAAATACTGAAGAATTAATTTATTTTCCCCTAGCTCCTTCAGCCTCATTTCATGGGCCAATTCCTAGGATACTAGGGGACTAGTAATATTATCTCCCTCCTGCCTAGGGGCAAAATTAGTCAGGAAAAATGTGGAGTAGAGAAGTGTGTGAGGAGGGGGTTCCGCCTGGGGTCAGGGTAAAAGGTAAGTATGCATGGCATGCAAGAAATGTTAAAAGTATCTTGGCCATGAGAAAGAACTGCAAAATTTTGAAAAGGTGCAAAGCCTTAAAGATATTCTTCAGATCTTTCACTTTCTCTCTAGCAAAGTGCATCTAGTTTGCGCGTCTTTCCCACTTAGTCCTTTAAAGTCCTCAGACAGGAATACTAAACATCTGTTCTCACTGAGACAGCTTCTTTGGTGTCCAGAGCTAAACGTCCCTCTAGTCAGTGGTTCTCAACCTTCCTAATGCCGCAATGTATTTTCACTGTCAAAAAGGGGTCGCAACCCACAGGTTGAGAACCGCTGATGTAGGTGAATTTAAATGTTTTGTGGCTTCTCAGGGGATTTTCCATGTCGATGGATGTTTCTAGTCGTCAAAGGTTGTTCTAGTTCTACTGACTTTAAACCTTCATAGTTATTTCTTCCTCTAGAAATTCTAATTTAGAAAGAAGTGCCAATTTCAGTCAATGCGCTATTTTTTTCCTTTTCAAAATAACCACCTATGACATCAACTCCTATTGAAAACATTCAAAATAAGTAATGGATTTTAAAAAATAGATATATCTTGAAAGCAGAATAAAAATGTTTAAGAGAAAAAAGTATAACTTAAGAAAACAATTTAATCCTCAAAAGAAAAGCCTGTGGTATTTATTACTTAAATATTATTCAGATAAGAGTTTTTGTGTTGTTTCATAATGATTATACGCTTTAGTAATATATTATCAAGAGATCGAAAGAATGTTTCTGGGATAATTCTGGTAATAATACTGAAAACTATGTTATGGTTCAAGAAGATGACTACAGACTCACACAACATAGATCCAAATGATCTACATTGTCCCTTCCTGATCTGGCTTCCAATCCTTCCCATAGACATCTAGGAATCTGAGCAACACTTACGTCATTCTTCTAGAAAGTTCCCATGTCTTCTATCTTTGTGTTTTTTTTCTCATCCTGTATTTTGCTTAAAATATTCCAGTGTAATAACTTTCACTGATAAACTTTTTTTTTTTGCAGTTTTTGGCTGGAGCTGGGATTGAACCCGCCACCTCCAGCATATGTAGCCGGCGCCCTACTCCTTTGAGCCACAGGTGCCGCCCACACTGATGAACTTCTGAAAAGCCACCTCTGCCATAACATCTGATACCTAAGACTGGAAGCGATGTTTCCTCCAGTTGATATCTACAGCATCCTTTTCCCTCTATGATAATTATTTTCAACAGTGTGTAATGATTACTGATCTGTCTTTACCCTTTCTTAAATGGAAGCATTTCAAGGGCAGGCCCTTTTTCTTGGGGTCACAGAGAATGCGTAGGTCACAGGCTTTCCATGGAGGTTCAATACCATTTATTAAGTGCAAGACACCGGTGTTTTTCCCCCTGTGATTCTATCTTTATGCAAAGCCACAAAAAGCTCAGTGTTGGTCTATAACATCTAAGAACCTAATATTAATATGATATCATAAATTCCAACTTGGTATTTATTATACCTTTACAGGATTCCCATTTTGCAATCTTACAAAGAAAAATCAATTCCTAAGTTATTTGCTCTAAGCATAAGGAAAGCTATATTCCTATAGGGCCAACTCCTAATTATGCAAACACTACTTACATTACTCAAAAATTTCAAATAATAAAGTATAGCCTTCTCTTTTTCCCGTACCAAATGAGGTGATTTTTCAAATTCCTTGTTGAAGGAAAGAAACTTTTGAAAAATTAAAAACTGACAGCTAAATTGCCCCTGGTTTGCATATTCAAGCACCAGCTGAAAAAAATCTGACATAAAAATAATAGGTCAGGATTTATTGGACATTTCAATAATGTTATTAATGACTAAAATGATGGAAAACTATTCAGGGACCTAAATGCTTGATTTCTGCCTACAGCTTTTGAATTATAGATAAGGCTTAATTATATCACTTTTTAAAAAACTAGATGGCACTTCCTATAAGCCAGGCACTGTTTAAGGGCCTTACATAGATTGATTCATGTACTTTACAGACATCTTTTTGAAGTTGGTACTGTTAGCCAGTTTTACAGATGAGGATACTAAGGCACAGAGAGATTAAGTAACTTTCCCAAAGTTCCAGACCTAGTAAATACAAGAGCCAACATGTGCCCTCAGTTCAGCCACAGCACCACTGGAGAACATGTTCCTTCAGATTCCTGTGCAAACAGAATTCTAAGAGAGCCTGTTCCAGGGATGACAAACACTAGAGTTAAAATGTTATTATTCTGATTGTTTCTTCAGACTCTCTCATTTGTTTCAAAGTATCAATCTCCATGTGTGTAACAGGTACAGCTTCATCTGAACACCAGCTCTAATGTGGAGAAAGCATTGGACAAAATCCCAGGTTTGACGCCTGTTCTTCCATTGAACGGGAATCTATGACCTTGGCCTAATCATTGCATTTATCACAGAATCATTTTCTCATTTTGCATTGATATTGGTCTTAGATCATCTGTTTATTTAAAAATATAGACATATACATACATGTACATGCATACACATACATACAAACATACATACATACACTAACACACATTTTAAAGAAGAGTATGTATTCTAAAAATACAGGCACTATTAAAGAGGAAAGAGTAAGGACAAACGTCCTTGTTCTTGGCATTATGGTGAACTTTGAATCCTACACAATGACTATCTTCCCATGCTCTGCCATGTTCATCACAGGAACAACTAATAACCAGCACACCAGGGTGTGAGGTCAGCCTTACCACAGCAGTTTGGGGCCAGGAAATCATCATGGAAAGTAATACAGCGAGACCTCCATAGTTGAATAATTAATGAAACTTAACCTTTGAAGCCAGCGGCTGTTCTGTGATGTAACCAAACTTATCTATTGCCTGGGAAGCAAAATTCACTGACTGAAAGAGATCCTAGTGGTCATACACAGCATGTGTCTTATTTCTGAAAATGTCTCTGTATTTGAGTAACAGTAATGAACTCTGCACCCCGCAGCTACCTGTGATTTGGATGAAGCACCTGAGGTTTGATTTCATAATGAAAACCTCACCAGATAAAGATATTATGGGGCTTTGTCCCCCAGGTAAAGAAGGTGCTAATTCCTATTTGAAATTTGTCACATTTTCTAAGAATTAGTACTTAGGAAACCAGACATCCTTCGTGGGTTCAATCTCTGAATGAGGCACTGAAAGTGTATCCTCCCTACCTCACTGTGCAGGTTCTGATTAAAATGAAAGGACAATAACAATAAATATTGATTGTTGTCCATTTTAAATCATAGCATGGTGAATTTTGCACTTTTAAAGGGCAAAATTAAATGTGTTCTGAAAAGGATTCAGCCCAAATTGTCTCTTCTTATATGACTCATTTAAAATTCTGTGTTCCCGTTATACTATCAGTAACATAGATTCTGGAACTTGTCTCTTCATAAATTCTTTGGTAGATGTTGGAAAACAAAATATTCTAGAGCACAAAGTTACCTTGAAGCTACCTTATCTATTTTTCCTATGGCTTCAAGGAGTGTGGCCAAATAAACCTCCAGAAACAATGACATCTACCTTAAGCTCCTTGAAAAGGGTCCCTGCCTCCTCTGGCATTTCAGTAACCCCTGTGTTTGACTGTAATAATTCCTCCCAACACACAGTGTGGTGCCAGCACATAGTAGGTGCCAGCAAGCTTTGAACTATATGTTACACAATGAGTTTCTACTACTTCCAAGAAATTAATTCCAGCCTTTCAAAACACTTATTTTCAATGAATTCCTAATGTGCCGTCTCTCTCTCTTCATTCCATCTTCTGTGTTGCTAGTGGTCTGAGGGGAGATGAGAGCAAACGCTTTGCTATGCACCCAACAGCCACTGACTTTCCATCACAGTGATATTAATCGCTTTTCCATTTTGAAACTACCTTTAGAACTTTCTAAACCTTCTATATCTAGTTATGTTAAGCCTGCTCCATACACCAGATACTCCCAAATATTACTTATGCTTTCTTTAGTTAAAGGCACACTCTTATTGGTCTTAATTTTAGAAAATGGCTCTTTGTATGTAGTTTATATCAGTCAAACTGGTTTTAATTTGTCCTTTGAAAATGATTTATGGCCTACTATAACAATCGAGTGTTGAAGTGAAAATAAAAGGGCTATCATCATATGTTATTTAAAAATATATCTGACAGGATAACAATACCTTATTTTGCTCGCCAAGTCTATTTTTTACCTCTTACACAAATAAAATAATTCCAGATCAACATCACTATAATTAAGCAGACCAAAGTCCACTAAGCTTTCACATCATTATAAATCAGTCATAATCAACTGTTTAGTTATTTCTACACAATCCTTATGATATTACATGCTCTCAACTCCTATCCCAACCTTTTGCTTAATTTAGCCTGAGACACAGCAAAAGTACACACAAAATTACTTATAAAAATGTTTACTGAAATGTTTATAACAGAGGACATTTGCATGCTACTTAAATATCCCAAAGTAGGGGCTTTCTAAATAATTTATTACAAATAATAGAAAGTTATCTTACTATAGGTAATAATTTTAAGAAAAAAATTATAGGCAGAATAAAATAACTCAAATTAGACCTCCCATTTGATCCTGCAATCCCATTACTAGGCATCTACACAGAAGAAAAAAAAAATCAGTTTATCATAAGGACATTTGCACTAGACTGTTTATCACAGTTCCATTTACAATCGCCAAAATGTGGAAACAACATAAATGCCCACCAACCCAGGAATCGATTAACAAGCTGTGGTATATGTATACTGTGGAATACTATTCAGTCATTCAAAGAGATGGAGACTTTACATCTTTTGTATTAACCTAGATAGAGCTGGAACATCTTCTTCTTAAATAAAGCATTGCAAGAATGAAGAAAGAAGAATCCAATGTACTCAATGAAGCCAGTAGACAATCTAATACACACCCACATAAGAGAAAAATTCAAATCAATTCAAGGTGGAGGACAGGTGTTTGAGGGATCAGGGAGAGCAGAGGAGGAAGGGGCTGGGGAGTTACAGTGCATGGCACACCTCTCGGGGTGGGACACAATCATAAGAGAGACTTTACCTAACAAATATAATCAGTGTAACCTAGTTCTTTGTACCCTCAATGAACCCCAAACAATACAAAAAAGAAAAAAATTTTAGAAAATGGAAATATATTAGTTTTATATCTTTAAGTGGAAAAAAAGTGATCAAGAAATATGAACTATGTGTAGTCCATGTTCTATGCACACATTCATATTCAGACAAATACCCATACCTGCACAATTTTGTATAAGTAACCAAATGACTATCATTCTTTATGTGACTACATATAGCTATATGTACATACATAGATCAACAGATATAAGTAAACGAGTTTTAAAAAGTAGTATTGTGCTTTTTGTTCACTTCTTTTCCTTTAAATTTCCTAAATTATCTTATGTATTATTTTATAATAAAGCAAATCAATAAAATGTTTTATGAAATATAAACTAAATACAATTGGCTGCACCCAAGATAAAAGCAGCACTCAACAACTTAACCTAAAAAATATTATAGTTTTCTAAATACAAAAATGTAAAGTCTCCAACTTCTTTATAGCTTTGTAGTTTCCAGGGTATACACGTATTACAGTTTATTTATCCACTCAGGGGTTGATGGGCACTTGGGTGGTGTCCACATCTTTACAATTGTGAATGAAGCTGCTAAAAACATTAGAGTACAAATGTCCTTATGGTAAAATGACTCTTTTTCTTTTGGGTAGATACCTAGCAGTGGGATTACAGAATGAAATGGAAGTTCTATTTTTAGCTCTTTAAGAATTCTCCCTATTTCGTTCCAAAAAGATTGTATTAGTTTGCAATCCCACCAAGAGTATAAAAGTGTTCCATTCTCTCCACACCCACCCCAGCATCTGTAGCTCCCGGACTTTGTGATGTGGGCTATTCTTGCTGGGGTTAGATGATATCTCAAGGTAGTAAGATTCACATTAATATTAATCTGAAATTTTAAAAAATTATAGTTTTTCTCTTTTTTGTTTCTGTCGTAATCATAGGAAGACCATTTTTCTCATTCTTCAACATCAACTTCCCTGATAAAATTTTAACATCTTACCATGATTGCTTAAGAGTTAATTTTTATAAATGATTTGCTCTATTTGGGATATCACTTAGGTGGGCAGTTAGTCAAAAGAAAACAAGCAGTAGGTATAAATGCCTCAAACAAAGAAATAAATTCATTTGAAATCAATGAAGAAGATAAAACCAAGGAACAGGATGGAAGGTTTTTAAAATTATTGGCATGTTTTAAATAGTTATCTTGCGAGTCATTTCTGAGTTCTCTGCAGGCTTCTTTTCCATGAAAGAACTCAAGTTGGAAGAGAAAAATCTTTCAGAGATTAATGCTAAATTTGCCACGATAGCCTATCACTTTAAAATAGTAATTTTCATTTTCATAAATGTATAGAATGATACATTTTGGCAGTGCCACAACTAATTTAATGCAACTCCATTTGGAGTCTGAATAAAAGGATAATTTAATGTTATCTTCCGTTTTCATTTTTCAATTTATTTCCCCAATGTGAAAAAAGTAATACAATTTTTCCTATTTTAAAACCTTTCCTTCCCTTGTGGAAAAAATAATGGAATAGAATTTGTAAAAATAATGTTTTAGATTTTATATATTTATGGTAACATAAAATTCTTTAAAAAATCAAATTAAAGGGCGGTGCCTATGGCTCAAAGGAGTAGGGCACAGGCCCCATATGTCGGAGGTGGTGGGTTCAAACCCAGCCCCAGCCAAGAAAAAGAAAAATCAAATTAAAAAGAGAGCAACTAACAGCTCATGACAGATTATAAAATGAGCCACAAATTTCTCCTCCTCTTGCACCTTCCCTTTTGCGATGTGAAATGGCATCACCACCACCCAAAGCACTGGAAAGTGCTGTGACACAGCTGATATTTGAAAGGTGCTTGTAATGATGGGGACTTGCCGATTATTACTGATCTTGGGACCTTGCCACTACTGTATTATAATCACAGAGATCAATTGAGCCATCCTTACAGATCAATTGAGCTCTCCTGTATCCAGCACCAGGCAACCAACCAGCTGACCGCAGATGTAGCTTGAGTAAAGAGCTCTACACAATGTCGCAGACAACAATACCCACTTAGATACCTCACATAATGTTCAGATGCACGGATATTTAAAACCACTAAATTATATGACCATTTGTTAAGGAGAAAAAAGCTTAACACTGGCCACTGTCACGTTACACACCAAATAGTATTTACCTCCAATTAATAAAAAAGACATAGTCTCAGAAAAAAGGAAAGTGTTTTAAATAACATACAGCACCTTTTCCTTTTTAATTGTGTTTTTGTCTTTTCTGACACATACAAGCTTCACCACCAGCCAGCTTTTTTCCTTCCACTGGGCAAGAGAGGCTTTCTGTATGTGATAATTTCTAATGTTCACCGGTGTTGCATTTCTTTTCTTACATTCTGCAAGTGAATACACACAATTGCTAGAGCTTGAAATTGCAAACTTACAAATTCTAGTCATTGTAATTAATAAAAATGTTGAAATATTTTTAAACTAATAAGCTAATAATTGTATAAGCTATGTTACAGAGATTCTTACACATATAAAATTACTATATACACCCAAAATAAATACAGAAGCTTTCCCTTAAATTAGTATCTGTTACCTGTACAATTGTATTTGTTTTATGAATGTATATTTAATCCTTATTAGTAGAAAAGCAAGTAAACACAACTGTGAAAATAAATCCCTCTGACCCTAGTTGACTGGAAAACTTCTGGCAATTATCTATGGCAAGCAACTTTTGAGAAACGATTTTAGTCCAGGCAGCATAGCTCTCATTATGATAATCTGTAGAAGGATGGATTCAATTATGATTCCAACAACTGATCATAAGGGGAAAAATACCCCGAGAAACTACTCACAATTTCTTCTACGATGTGAATAATTTAACTGAAATTTACTAAATCCCTTTTTTGGTAACCAAAGTTCAGAAATCTAAAAATAGTCTCACACCACCCAAGAGATCTACTTAAAGCATGTTAACATTCTGATATTTCATGATCTCTAACAAGAAGTCTTTTAGGCAGAGTGAGACTGTTTTACACTACTGGATACTCTGACACTGATCACCTTCTAAAAGAGAAACATGAATACAATATTCATGGGATGATATGTATAGTGACCTTATAATTTTTTTAAACTTTTATGAAAATAGCAACACATTTATATTGATAAATATAACCAATTTCTCACACTGAAATGAAAAGAGAGGAACAGTTTGGTAGTGATGAAATCAGAGGATCGCAAATTTAACTGAATCTAACTTCATCCTAGAAAAGGGATACCAATTACCAAAGGAAAATAAGTTGGAATGGAATAGGATAGTTAGAAGAGGATGGGGGAGACAGAACAGGATAAACTACCTTAATTTTTTTTATTGTTTTTAGAAACAAGAAGCCTAATCAGGAGTCAATGTAACTATGGAAAGAACCAAAAAGTGGATAATTACAAATGAAATAATACAGAGTACTGACTTTATTGTCCTATATTGGACTATTCTCAATTATACAGGCACTTTGAATTTTTTCCCAAAAGTCATAATAAATCTTATATTACTACCCAATTCTAGTGTTTAGCTCCTTTGAGATCAAACTGATAGTCGTAACAGGTTAAAAGTATGT
Source organism: Otolemur garnettii (assembly GCF_000181295.1). NCBI lineage: Eukaryota > Metazoa > Chordata > Mammalia > Primates > Galagidae > Otolemur > Otolemur garnettii. Next base: position 18,035,113 of record NW_003852412.1, read on the forward strand.
GAACTATTACTGAAATTTCTCTGTGTGTCATTTCACATAGCTTATTCTTAGAACACAAGCTTAGGTTTTATAGTTAATTTCTGAATCATAATGACATTGCAGTATTCCATCTTAAAAACTTCCTTTGGCACAACAACTCTGTTCAGTTACTCCCCTCTCTCTACATTTCTACTGATCTCAGTTCTTAACTCAGAACTTATCTCACTTTTACTCTTTGTTCAAACATTAATTTCTCTGTCTTTCAAACATCACTTTCTCAATCTTTGAGATCCATGAAGGTAAAACCTATTTTTTTAATGGCTGTATCTTCAGTGCCTAGAAGGATGTGTGGCACATAATTAATATTCAAATATTTGACGGGTGATGAGTAAGCAAATAAATACTAAATGGACAAATGTTTGTTTTCCTTCATTTTTAAAATTTTTCCACTATTTCTTCTATGTGCCACAGTTAAGATATTTCTCCACTACTCTGGCAAAACTGATCTTCCATTCATCAGCAAGATCGTACATAAATCACATATAATCAGTTTATGGTGCATAAATCACATATAATCAGTATGTGGTTATCTTTCTAAACTTCTCTGTAGCGTTTGACATTGATTATTTTGAAACACCATTTATCGTTACTGATGGCCTGTCACACTTTTCTGGTTTTTCTTCTATCTCCCTGACCACTCCCTCTAAGGCTCCTTTATAATAAGATTTAACTTTCTTTACCTATCATTTAAATATTTTTTTCCTTTTTTATTTTATTAAATCATAGCTGTGTACATTAATGCAATCCTGGGGTACAATGTGTTGGCTTTACATACAATTTGAAATGTTTTCATCAAACTGATCAACATAGCCTTCACGGCATTTTCTTAGTTATTGTGTTAAGACATTTATATTCTACACCTAGTAATTTTCACATGTACCCTTGTAAGATGCACCATAGGTGTGGTCCCACTAACTACTGTCCCTCCACCCAACCTCCCCCTCTTCTCCCTTCCTTCTCCCCTTTCCCCTTCTTCTTGGGCAATATTTGTGTTACAGCTTTCATAAGAAAGCTATAAATTGGTTTCATATTAAGACTGAGTACATTGGATACTTTTTCTTCCATTCTTGCGATACTCTGCTAAGAAGAATATGTTCCAGCTCCATCCATGTAAACATGTAAGAGATAAAGTCTCCATCTTTCTTTAAGGCTGCATGATATTCCATGTTGTGCACATACCACAATTTATTGATCCATTCATGGGTCAATGGGCACTTGGGCTTCATCTATGACTTAGCAATTATGAATTGGGCTGCAATAAACATTTCTGGTTCATGTATCTTTGTTATAATGTGATTTTTGGTCTTCTGAATATATACCTAATAGAGGACTTATAGAATCAAATGGCAGGTCTATTTTTAATTCTCTAAGTGTTCTCCAAACATCTTTCCAAAAGGAACATATTAGTTTGCATTCCCACCAGCAATGTAGAAGTGTTCCCTTTTCTCCACGTCCACGCCAGCATCTCTGGTTTTGGGATTTTGTGATGTGGGCAGTCCTCTTACCAGCTTTTCCATTTCTAAATCCTCTATTCTTTTACATTTCTAGGGCCTCTATTCTTTGTTATTTTCCTCTTTCTGGGCAAATTTAGCCACTCTCTGAGCTTCAGTAACCATCTGTATACTTATGACTTCCAAATTTATAGTGGACTTCTTGATAATGTCTAGCAAATTCCTCGAATTTACACATGAAATACCAAACTCTCTTCCTGCCTCCCAATGCCGTGTATTCTCAATTTACAATATCTCACTAAATGACTCCCAGTTGCTCAGGTCAGAAAATGGGAGATGATTCTTCCTTACTCCGCCGTTCTCCAAACTCCTTTTTATCAATACCCCATCTTTGTCTACTGCACCCTCCAAATACTCAAGGACTCACCTCTTTATCGCCTCACTCACTACATCATCATGTCGAGCCCATTCTACTCTAATCCTTCAGATTCTCCATGTTGTGCTCTGTTTGATTGGTTTTCCATATTGCATTAGAAATATAAATGCTCTCTGCTGTTGTTTGTTTAAAATTCAAATTCCTTAAAACACCATGCAAAACTCTGTAGGGTCTCGCCCTTGCACCGTCCTCGACGCTGTGCTGGCCACCATGTCTCTCCACATCTGACAGTGTTATGATTTTTCTTGTCTCCTAATATCTTTCTATCTGTACATTACTTCTTCTGTCTGCAATACTTTCAGCTTTTAAAAAATCTGTTAGATTAGATTTTTTTTTTTTAGATTATGACTAGATATTATTTTTTCAAGTAGCCATGCATTCCCTAGCACTTAGCTTAAGATAAGAAACCTACTTTATATTTTTAGGGGCCTATATATTTCTGCTATCTCACTGCCCATCATGTGTGTCTGTGTGCCTATCTACCTATGTACCTACTTATATATTTATCTGCTTTCCCAACTGGATAGCAATTTCTGTAAATTTACTTACCACTGCACTTTCACTATGCAAGTAACCATTACTTTGTATGTACTCAGTAAACATCTGTTCAAGAATGAATGAAAACTAACATTTTATTTTTTTAAAAAAGGTCAATCACTTATTTTGTTCTTTTTGATTGAATTAATATGCTATATATTTAAATCATAGAGGTTTATATTTGTTACTAGTTTATTGGATTATTCTGATAACATACAGAGGAGCATAATACAACAGAATTTGGGCAAGTTATTAATTCTCAAGAGTTCCATTTATGAACTGTGGAACACTTATTGGTAATAGAAATGTTCTGCATGAAATGAATGTGTCAACATTCAACCCAAATTACACATCGCCATCCAGGAACATGAGTGGGTAACTGGGGAATAATTTGGGGCTCAGCCTCATGCTGTTCTGTCCACCATTCCCCTGGAGATAGAGACAGCCCTCAGTATACATCTGTGCAAACACTGGTTAATCTGGCTAATGTCTTCAAATTGAAGAATGTAAATTAGGGGCTTTCTCTATGCTTTGTTTGGAGGAAAGTGTTCCTACTACCTTTGTAGATACAAGAAGTAAGTCTTAAAATAACTCTAAGGGGATGAGCACATTGAAATTTGTACTTATGTATGTGTGGGACTAGAAAGAAAAGGGGGAGAGGGAGAAAGTGGGGGAGAGCGGGGTGGGGAGAGAGAGAAAGAAAGAAAATACTGGAGCTCACAGAAGTATTAAAACAAAAAGGAAAGCAATGTTGTCTAGTGGATGAAATTAACAAACCTGAGCAAGTCGATTTTGCCAAGCTGCCACACTTGATAACAGGAACGTAAGTGACATGAGGACTGACTGGAAGTTGGTTATGTGTTTTGTGCTTATCTGACACTATAGACTTTGTAAGGGAAGAATATATATAAAGTAGAAAATCGGATGAGGATCTTTTAAAGTAAGTTGCAACAAGAACCTCAAACAAGACTAAGCAAAGTAATATGTACTGTGATAAAATCATGTAGGGTTTCTTCTAAGCATGCATTTAAAATTTTCCTTTCAAGAAGAGTGAGTGTATGTGTGATTGTAGAATGAGCGAGTTAAACATTTTAAAAACTCACTCATGGAGTGAGTGTATGTGTGATTGTAGAATGAGCGAGTTAAACATTTTAAAAACTGACATTGAAATTAAAACTCTTCTTTCCTTTAGAAATTAACAATAAGGAGATTTAGAATATTTCATAATTTATACAGCTCAAAGTTTATATGGCTCAAAAAGTAGGAGAAATCTTACACATATCTCTATCTTTGTGGAGATTAATGAGTAGGTAAAAACACATCAATGGGACAGCTTGAATTTTCTTTTGCCTTTTTAAGATATTATCTTAAAATATTCATAGTTTTTTTTTTCAGGATTTTTTTCTGGTATAAATTTCAATACATTATGTTTTCTGCATTCGCCTATCTAGCAGCCTCGAAACACAGCTAAAATGTCTCAGTAAACTGATCATTTTTTAATGAAAAAGGCAGAGTTAGTTCTAAAATTACACAAAAACCTTATGTAGAATAGATGTTAATGGCATTGCTACAAAGTATTTTTATTCAATTAATATTTACTATTCCTTCAATATGTAAAATGATATAAATTTGAGAAAGAAGTAACAGAAAGGCAAGGAGGTATCTAACCTCCTTAGCCTCTAGGAGGTATCTAACCTGAAACTTGTGTTTGTTTACCCCATATTTTCTAACCCTTTAAAAAAAGTATTTCACACTACAACAAAGTTATACTTAAGAAACGATGAACATTTTAAACCTTCAGGGCATTTGTTTTCTATTATTCTACTATTACAGTGCAAGTACATGAAATCAGAACTGTATAATAACCAACGCACCATGTGAAGTGACTGAGCAAATACAAACTGGACATGTTCCTTCCAAGAACTCTTCCCATACACCTCATGGAGTAAGGTTGCGTAAAACGTATGGTAAACGCATATAACTTAAAATGATACAGTGTAACTTCAATTTCTGAGTAACAGGGGTGTTTTAAAGTAAGTAATAATGAATCTGAGTACAATTTAATTCCAGAAACATCTGAGTCCCCTGAGTGTCCCTGAAGTAAGTGGAAGACAGCAGTGTGTTTACTTTGTAAAGTGTGCTGCCCATGGTATCACTCTGAATATTGAGATCTGCAAATAAGGTCCAGAAGTATTCAAGTATTTTGATTAATATTTTGTGAAGATACTGGTGTCTTATTTAAATACATCTGTCTCTTTGAATCTAGACTTGGCTCTTTCAAAGTATCGACAAAAGCATTATATGCTACAAATGTAAGGCACTGCCAATTTGAAGCTGGTGGGATTAAAATACAGCACTAAATTTTTATCTATTCATACATTCCTGTTAGAAATAATTTTCTTTAGATATATAGACTTTCTTGAGGATAAGATTCTCATATTAAACTCACTATACATATTTGAAGACTGGGTCAAAGTGGTTATAACAGTTTTATTCCTTTGGCACTGTGACAACCCCCATAAAATGTCAGTGAGTTAATAAAACCCTTAAAGGAGAATATTTTTGAATATTTTTGAAGTGGAATTAAATGAACAAAGTACCTTTCAACAATAATGCAATTAAGTTTTTCAGGTAACACACATGCACTGAGCTAATGTAAAAAATACAAATAAAATACATTTAAAAAATAAAATACACTAAAATCTAATAACTAGTGACCAAAGATGGTAAGTTAATAGCCATACTTAATTATTTTTTCAATCGCTCAACCAACAGTTTTATTGGGCACTTTTTATGTACAAGGTGTTAGGTTAGGTGTGTTAGATTCAAGGATGGGTAACTGGAACTGATCCCTCATTATAGGTACTATTGCTTTTCTCCTTCAAAACTATTTTCAAAAAGCCCTTGAAGTATCCAAGTTTTGCACAGTTTATCTTAGTTGACATTTCTTTAATACAAAACATCTTGTATTTTCCAATATTGAACAGACATAGTCCACCTTACATTCTTGTTGGTACTTATGTGAAAAAGCAAACGATTTTGTCAAAATTAATAATGATATTACCTTTAATCAGACAGAAAAATCTCCAGACAAGTTTAAATAACACTAAATTATTTCAAAGTGCAGCCATTTCCTCAATGGAGAGTTATTTGGAAATTTAAATGCCATACCCATAGCAACACTTGTGTATTAATTATTTCATAGTTTAAAAAACAATGAAATGTGATCAATGACTCTACATAATTTTTGCAATGTAAAGCTGTTGGAAAGACCTTAAAGCACTGCACTTGGAATATTGTCTCCTTTATTTACCTAGAAATATAATGTATATTTATATTCCTAGAAAAGTAAATGACTAGACAGCTACAAATACTGATGGATATTAGTAGTCCCTAATAAAAATTCTATTTCATTTACAGTGACTATTTAACTTGAATAAATTGTTTTGGGAACTTTTTTGAGATTAAAATTTTAAATTTATATTAATAATAGAAATATAAGATTTTTTGTGTGTATGATTTTCAGCCAGGGCTGGTTTTGAACTCACCACCTCTGGCATTTGGGGCTGGCGCCCTACTCCTTTGAGCCACAGGCGCTGCCCGAAATATAAGATTTTTTTTATAATTAAGGATTATTTGTAATGCATTTTAGTGTTAATCACCAAAAATGTGGGAAAAAATTATTTAAGAATACCATTATGAAAAATATAATTTAAATATAAAGTAGAAATAACTAAATTGAGTTTACTCCTCCTACAGAAGAGTAAACTGGTTAACAAGATATATTAATGTTACACAGACTCTCCATAATGTAACATAGCCAAATTTTTCAGTCACTCATAAACGAATTAAGAGGGTAATTACTGAAATGCTTAAATCTTGCACTTACCAACCTCCACAACACTAGAACAGTTGGGATCTGTGAAGCCATCTGGACAGTCGCAGGAAAAGGAAGCCCCACCCAGTCCTGGCAAACAGACCCCTCCGTGTTCACAGGGGTTGGGATCACAAACATCACCTGAGGAATGAGGAAACAGAGGTTGACATCTGTTGGTTTGTTTGTTTGCTTTTTGTCTTAGGCATTGAAATGTACCAGTTCACAAACCCCACTGATGTTTCCTTGGCAAAGTAGCTTTACTATTCATCTTGCCATCTGCATATTAGATTTGGAAGACCCATTTGAAATCATGTACATTTAAAAAGTAGTCAGCAACATGGTAAAAATTAAACTTTGGAGTTCAAACTCTCCATCTGAAAACTTTTAATACAGGTGAAGTTCTTTCATTACATTCAAATGAAATGTCTACTTTGCTAAAACCTATTAATGTTAATATCTGTGGAAGGTTGGCTTCATTAATTATTCTAATAAAGACCCTCTCCATATCCACACACTAGGAGCTTTAACTTTGCAGTTTCCTTCACTAACTGGGTGGAGTTTATTTCTAGATCCCCAGAATCTGGGCTTGCCCACGTGACTTCCTTTGGCCAGTAGGATGCTAGGCGTGAAGCCAGTAGAGATCGATAAAGAAAATGTTTTTCTCCCTTAGAACCCTGCCACTGCCACAAGAATGAGTTCAATCTACCTTGCTTGAGTGAGGTGAGAAAAACTTGGAAGGCTAAGAGTAAAAGAGCCACAGTTGTGCCATAACAACGACCTAACACGTGTGGTCTTGGCTTTGGTACTGAGCGGCAGATGGAATCTGGAATAGCCCTGATGGAGCGGCTACAGAAGGCTGGAAAAATGATGGCCTGTGTAGAGAGAAGCAAGTGGTAAAGCTGTCACCTGAGGTGACTCGGAGATAAGCAATGGACACGGTGAACTTTGATATGAGTAATGAGATTTTGGTCTGACTGTTAAACAGTCAGCTGACTCTTAATACCTGCATATGATAAGGTACCACAAGAAGAGGTGTGCTAAATAAAGAACCAGGAAGCTTGAAAGACAAGAGAAGGAATCTAGAGGGGCCAGGAATTGTGCTATAAAATACAACTGCTTCTCTACTCCACATTATCAAACTAGGGAATGGTGAAGTCCAGAAAAGACACAGCCCCAACCTCAAATTGCAGATGTTAGTGTAAGTCTCCTTGTGAGAACACTTCAGACAATTTCAATGATGCTGAAAGATTCTTTCAGCTACATACAAGACTTCAGAGATGGTTAGGACTGTGCCCAGGCAGCCTAACACACCCCAAGCAGCATTGATAAAGTCTAGGCTGTCCCCGGGCAGCCTACCACACCCAAAGTAGCATTGATTAAGTCTGAGTGAAAAGCAGGCTTCAGACAGAATCATGGGTGTGGCTTTCTTGCACAAAGGGGATTTGAATGGAATTCATAAGAGCCCACATACAGTTTTTAAAGGAGCTTTGTAGGTAAAAGTGCCACCTCCTGGACTAAAAGAGAATGAGGCTTTTCAAATTTTAAAAAGGAATCTGGGCCCCAACTTCCAATTTTGCATTTCTTAGGATTTCATTTTCTTAAGAGCTTCCACATGAATTCTTTCACTTCTTATCCAGGTAAATCACTTTAAAATGTCAGAAAAATGAAGATAAAGGTTAAGGTTTTTATCAAATTTATACAGCAAGTCATTAGCCATGCTCAGATTAAAATCATACATCAGCACTAGAGCAGATCTTAGAAAAGAGAGTCACCAAATGAATGAGTGAATATGTTTTGGAAATACTAAAGCATTTAGTATGGCTGAGCCATGGAGCATCCGGTCGGGAATGGCTGAGAAAGTACAGATACGTTACATCAGGGAAGATTAGAAAGTAAAATTGTAATTTATAATGTGAGGACTCAAGGGCAATTTTTAACTCTTTTAACATGCACTGTAAAGTTTTGACATGTTCAGATTTAAATGTTGAGGAGAAAATCCAAGCAGCATTCTTCAGAGTATCTTCTGACTGGAGATCAACTGAGGACTAATAAAAATAGGGTTGGGTGAGGGTGAAACAGGTACCCTGCCTATTCACATACACAAGTGTAGCTCCCTAGTACCTAGGGGTCCTCCCACTTGTTCACCCATTCACCTATCTCTCCATTCGTGGAGTACGTATTATACTGCACACACGGAGGTAAGAGCTGAATATACTAAACCAAACCATGGAGAAGTACAGGCCTAGTAGACTAGGGCGATAAAATGCAGGAGCAATTACAACCACACCACCTTGTAGTGACAAGGCCTGTGTTCAATACACATGATCCAAACTGTGAGACCCATGGAGACTGCTGAAAAGCTTCGGGGCTGCCAGGTGCTGAAGAGGAAGCGGGAGGACAGGGTCAGCGTTCCCAAGGGCACAGCACAAACAAAGCCAGAGCAGGAATGTGTGCCTAGCACAGAAATTGCCGCGGTCTAAAAAGTGGGAAGGTCATATCAGGAAGGTCTTCATGTGGTGTCAGAAATGTGGAGTTTATCTTAAAGCACTGGAAAATCACAAAAGACTTTGGGCCTGGGAAAGTCTATCACCGCATTTATGCTTTGGAATGATCACCCAGGCAGCATTTTGTTGGATCAGATGGAGGAGGTAAGGCTGGAGAAAAAATGCCAACGCCTTCGTGCCTCAAATCAATCCCAGCAAAACCTGATTAGGATTCTCTTGCCCCTTCACAGAACTGGCTACAGGCACTGTTTATTCCCAAACCCGGTTAATAAATACCAGATAACGAAGTAAGAAATTAAAATTCCCCAAGGCACTACTCATCCTCCTCCCTGGACAATCCATCCAAGAGCAAAGGTGTTATCGTTGAAATGTCATAGGACGAGTCAATCACCAGTTTAATGCGAGCTCATGCCTCTTTGCCTTTGGTGTAAGCAAAGTAGCACAGCTTTATAAAGTCAGTCTAACAACACTGTCGTCTATTAACTCTTTACCATGTATGAAATGAGTCTTGACACCCCAGCTTATTTTTTTTTGGTAAGGCATCCGCCAAAATTCATGTATTTTCAATACTATCAAAAAGAGGAGTATTCCATTCCCAAGATCAAAATGTGTGGTTGCAACAATGCTAACATACAAATTATATGTTAGCAAATTGTACAAACTTATTATATTAATTTATTTACAATGACAGAGATAATGTCTACAATAGAAAAGCAAATCACAAACAATATCCTGAACATTCTCAAGTACACGGGTTTCTTATTTACATATTTATCCAAAGTCAGGAGCCTCTCATTTGGATCCTATCTCTCCTACAGCAAAGCTCCTGCCTGGTGTATTCAGAGACGTGGGCACACAGTGCTAAAATACCCAGGGCCACATGAGAGCAACAATTCTGGTCTCTTTCATTAACCCCATCATCGTGAACAGTTTGGGGAGCCTTAAGAAACCTTTCTTGACACCTGTGCTTTATGGATAATATTATATTTATTTGGTTTTCTACCATGTGTGTGGGCCACTCATGTTATGCTTCTGTGGTCAAAATGAGACAGAACTAAGTATCAACTTCTTCATTACATCTTACAGATGCCTGCTGACCTGTTTTCATCTCCTGTCCTTGTAGTTTTTTCCTCTTTTTTTTTTTTTGCTTATGTCTACTAATTTCTAATACACTATAAAACTTATGAACACTTTTACCCTCATCATCAACACTTACGTAGTATCTTTTTGAAAGGGAGAGCAGAGGTAATGGATCTCACCAGAATGTACAAGGTGGAATCAAGATGACATTGTAACCAAATTTATTTGGGGTTTAGGGAGAGCAAGAAATCTGGATTGATTTCTAGAGCTGTTACCTGTTTGACTGAGTAAACATCTTTCATAAGGTAATGTAATGGGTTTAGCTGTAAAAGAATCAGTGTGCTAATTCTAGTGTGGGACACTTTAAACAAAAATGTCCAGCCAAACTATCAACAGCAGTTGCAAAGTTGGAGAAGCTCTGCTTTGATGTGGTAGTGTGGATACTGACATGAGGCACCAGTGAGAGTCTTTAAAAGGCGATTGTGAGAAGGGCGTAGAGCGGACAGATGCAGAAAAGAGAGAAAAGGAAAGAGGGGAGGAGAGAGTCGCAGGCACACCACCACATAAGTGAGGACAGAACAGAAGACTCAAAAGAGAAAAAGAAGGAACGTGGCAGTGGGCCCTTTCCACTCCAGTATAAATGTTCAGCGTATTTGACTGGGATGCACAATTCTCAAAGTCTGTCAGAAACCCCACATGTAACCCTATTGCCAGGACAATACCAGCAGATAGGAAAGTTTTGGCCTCAGACACAGGAAAGGATAACAGCAAATATCAGGGTTATGACAGGTTTTGCTTGAAATCCACTTCCCTACACATATTCATGTTACAGCATTCATGCGTCAGACGGGTCCTTCAGAAAGGAGATGTTAGAACACGAAGTCCAGAGTGTCTCAAGTTCCCAGAGAAGCAGTGTCTGTGAATAATTAAATGAAAAGGAGGCAGAAAGGGGTGGGGAAGCCTGTATTTGTGATACGTTCTGACACCAATGAAAAGAAAGGGAAGAAACAGAGAGGCAAATGGAGGAAGCGGGATTGAGCAGCGACAGCCTCTGTCCGTATTAGAGATTTGACAAAGTCTGAGCTAATCCACAGTGAGCTCCAGATGGAAGAAGGAGTCCTCTAGGGCAGGAATGAGCCGGTACCAGTGCCCTCACCCCGTCATCACTGGCTGGGGATGGCCCAGGCAGAAGGGGGCTTTAAAGCTTACAGGCCCTCTTTCCATGTTAGTGTCTGTCTCTAGTACACGTATCAGAGAATCAGGGATTCATTCATCACACATTCATATGCCTTCTGCAGGAGGCTGCCAGCTGACTTGCCTTTGAACAACCTGTTTCTTCTTGAAGGGAAAGTGAGCAGCACAACTCACGGGGGCCATAATACTCTTTCCCTCTCATGAATGTCCGAGGGTAGATGAGGTATATCGTGACTTTTGCCAAAATCATCGCATCTTAGCCTGTTGTAACTCTCTACATGGTCATTATCTCAGTGGCTGGGTTGCTACCTTAAGTAATAAGAACCTCTCTCTGGCTGGTAGTTCATGTCTAATTAAAATCCACTACAGGGACTTCGGATTCTCTGTAATTTCCATTTATCTAAGGCAGCATCAGCACAGGTAAGAAATCCTGACTCAAATGCAATTGACTCCTGGACTTCAATGATCTTTGTCTGTTTCCCTGTAGATGATGGCAGAGTCTTTCCTAAGTACAATGACAGCCAGCACAAGAAAGAAGTGAGGCTCCCTACAGGAAAACAGGACAATCTGAGATGTCAGGGCTTCTCCTCCAACTGTCAGCAGGTTGCTCACATATGTGCACACCTCTGCACACTGTGATATATGCACACCTCTGCACACTGTGACATGTGCACACCTCTGCACATTGTGACGCATGCACCCCTGTGCACATGGCAATGTGTACACACCTCTGCACACTGTGACGTATGCACACCTCTGCACACTGTGACATGCGCACACCTCTGCACACTGTGACGTATGCACACCTCTGCACACTGTGACATATGCACACCTCTGCACACTGTGACATACGCACACCTCTGCACACTGTGACTATGCACACCTCTGCACACTGTGACATGCGCACACCTCTGCACACTGTGATGTATGCACACCTCTGCACACTGTGACGTATGCACGCCTCTGCACACTGTGACATGCGCACACCTCTGCACACTGTGACGTGTGCACACCTCTGCACACTGTGATGTACACACACCTCTGCACACTGTGATGTGTGCACACCTCTGCACACTGTGATGTACACACACCTCTACACACTGTGACGTATGCACACTCTGCACACTGTGATGTATGCACCCCTGTGCACACTGTGACATCTGCACACTGTGATGTATGCACCCCTCTACAGACTGCGACGTGTGCAGCATTACACCTCCATGTCTCCTGGCTGGCTGGCCTCACCTGCTTTAGATTAGGACAGATGTGTTTAATTTGATTCTAACTATGTTTTATGGTTCCATCTGCAGTGTATGGCAGATTCAGGCAAATTGAGCTGATGCCGATTTGCCTTTTGGCAATAGAATGAAGCAATTATTTTTCCCAGGGGCAAGAAATCATTGCAAGCTAAATTTAACTTACTGTTTTTCTGCTCTTTCCACCCACTCCACAGGGTTCTGATCAGACTGGATGATTCTGCACCACTGGCAGAACCACTGGCTTCGTTCTTTTCACTGACCTACTATCTGCTGCCAGTCACCTCGTGTTCAAGGTAATTCAGGGACTAACTTATTTCACTTCATTATCCTTTTAAATACACAATCTTTTAACATAGATAGCAAAGTATATAGGCACTTAGAAAATGCCATAAAGTACTATAGAATATAATGCAAAAAAAAAAAAAAAAACAGAAAGAAAAAAAAACTCTACAAAACTAAAAATCTAACCTTGACTGTGGTTGTCCATTTTCTATAAGCTCAGTACACTATTATGCAACTTCTAAGGCCATATGCAGAAGAAAATTCTATGTTGACAGAATGCTGAGAATCAGCCAGAGTGGGTAGCTGATTTGTTTAGCAGATATTCAAACTCTTGGACAGCTCCTGTGTTCTGCTTTCCTTTGTATGTTAGCGTCTGTCTCTAGTACATGGAGCAGAGAACCAGTGATTCACTGATCACACATTCATACGCCAGGCACCACGTTAGACACCAGGAAGGCAGCTGAGATGAAACACATCAGGTGTCTTCACTCTTTGAGTTCATATTATGGTGGAGGAGATGAATAATGAAGAGCTTGCAAATAAGCCATGTCTCGCCCACTATAATGAAAGCTATGGTGGAGGGGAACAGGCTGATGAGAAAAACAGCAAACAGAACTGGTTTCTTAAGGCAGTCAAGGAAGACCTTCAGTGGAGCTGAAAATTGAAGAATAAGTGAGCCAGCAACATAAAAATATAAGGAAGAACATTCCAGAAGAGGAGGCAGCAAGTGTTCAGCCCCACCGACAGGCAAGGGAGAGACAAATTCAAGGAACAGAAAGGAGGCCAGCATATCTGGTACCCAGTAACAAAATGTCATTAAATGTTCATTGTCTGCAGCCGATTTTAATAGAAACCGATTTATAATCAAAATCCTAACATTTGATTCTCTGTGCTCATAATAATCAAGGGCAATTCTGCTAATCTTGTTCTTTGTATGTGTAAACATATTATTGTCTTTACAGGCCAATGTACTTATATATTATTGTATTTACTGGCCAATGTACTTATATATTATTGTATTTACAGGCCAATGTACTTATAAATTTATATGGTGCGATCTCCATTGCATATTAATGTATTTACATAGTACTGTTCATATATTCATATATTTAAATAGTTATATCAATATTAATAGTATATTTAAACAAATGTATGCTTCTCCATATTCTCAGTTTCTTTAGAATTTCTGGATGCCACCTAGAATATGTCTTCAACATTAATTCCTGTCCTCTCCCAATTCTTACAAAAAACTCGGACATAGATATAAAGGTAAAAACAAAAGAGTGGTAACATACCACTCGAGCATATTATCTCACCAGCACAAGATACTATTTAATGTTTTCAATAGATCCACAAACTATGGGCAGCACCTGTGGCTCAGTGAGTAGGGCACTGGCCCCATATACTGAGGGTGGTGGGTTCAAACCC
>NW_003852412.1:18049477-18065716 GCF_000181295.1 Otolemur garnettii
AAAAAAAAAAAAAAAAATAGATCCACAAACTAAATGTGAAGGATATTACAATATATATTTACATGTGGGAAAGCAAAATACAGAGACCACTTAAATTCCTGTCCCACAATTGTGACAATGCCACTCTGTGCATCACAGTCTCATTGCACAAGTCAGAATTTTCAACTGAGGTATAAAGAGAATATTTGGCTAAATGAGCCAACTGTAGTACACCAGTCAGTAATAACTCTAGTTAAAATGAGATAAAGTTCACGAAAATTTGCATATTCAAACTGATAAAACTCACAGAGAATGTTAGCACCCTTATGACTTACTGCCTGCAAAATTGAGTGGAACAGAATACATGTCATTTTTTTAAATCAGGAACAGGCCTCACAGTTTACTTGGTGCTTCTTCAGACATCACTGTGTTGAATATTGAAATGTCATCTGTTATGCATTTTAATGAGTTTGTTGCATAGATTTTGATTTAGAGCCTTTTTACAAACTAAAGCTTATGAGTATGGTCAACTTAAATTCAACAATAAAAAATAGTTAAAATAGTACAATCTTATTCTTACTTTCATATATGCTTTTAAAATAAAATTCCACTCATTGCAGACCATCTTGCAATTAGGAAGAGTAGAGAAAGAGATAAGATAGAAATAGCAATAGGAATCAATACATCCTAGTAAATCACCGGGCATCCTTGTAATACAAACATCCATTTCTCTACCTCAGTGTTCATGGAGTCCAAACAACCACATTCGGTAATGAAAGACAAATCAAATCAATGAACACGGAAACCACTCTGAGACTCAGACTCCCTTAACACTGTGCTAATGCTAATTTAAAGCAGGACATCTTTTCAGCTGTTACCCAGTGGATTGCCTCACTGTTTTTGAAGATAAATTTCCAAATGCTAAGGCCATAACGGACTGAGGAGAATTAGAAGAAAATCAGCAACAATTGTTTAGTGTTGACTATGTGAATTTAACATATGATGACATGAAGCTTCAATCAAGGCCTAATGGATACAAGGACAAAAATATTTTGGGCTCTAACATTTTGTGAGAAAATCTCTTTTGCATATTTTGTATTCTAAAACACTCTGGAGAGTCCCTCAAAATGACAGAACATAGAGTTTTTAGAATTGAAAAGGACATTAGAAATGATCTAATCTAGTGGTTCTCAAACTTTGCTGTGTATTAGAATCACCAGGGAGGCTTTCAAATACCTTATGCCCAGTCCAATTAAATCAGTCACTGGGGGTGGAACCAAGCCCTTCACATTTTTTAAATCTCATCCCAAAACTCCAATTTATTAAAGAAGAAGTATAAAGGAACAGGGTAAAGTGAGGGAGAAAAAAATAGGAAGGAAAGATGACAAGATGGAAGTTAGTTTACATTTTTCTGCCTTTAACTGGCAATTCACTATGAGTTACAAAAAAAAAAAAAAAATCATTGTTAGGAATCTAAAATTGGCAAATCACAAATAAAGGCATCCAGTTTCTTAGAGTGACTAGGATAGCTACTATTTCATATTAGCACATACTAAATACCTACAAAATAGTTAGCAAAATCTTATAAATAACCAGAAAATTCAACCACTTGGTAGTATTTTCAAGTATCATCGACTACGACTGTATTATTTCCACCCGTGATGAATGTCCACCCAGTCACCCGTTAGCCCATCATTGTGCCACTTAAATTCGTAATTACTGCAGATTATTATGGAGCTTATGATAGATAAACACTCAGAAATAAGCTGACAAGTAGTTACCACTGCATGTCAGGGCCAAGGAAGTACAAGAAGAGACATCAGACTCAGAAATGAGACTTAGGAAGCTGCCTGGGAGCAACCGACCTTCAGTTGGAGACCAGAGTAAGCACCAAGTGCTGCTCCTTTCTGAGGGCTCAGGTTGGCTCAGGGTTAGGAAGTGTTTCTTTCAGAAAAGGCGACGTTCCTTGGTGACCTCGATGAAGGCATATTGATGGCAGTGGTGGGCATCAACCAGACCGTGGTGGACTGAAGAACAAAAGGCCTTCGGGTATTGCAACTCAGGACTCTTAATGCTGTCAAGAGTGAGATGGAAACTCTGCCCTGTGTTAAGTGAGATGTGCCACTGTGATGGAGAAAGCCCACGGCTCAGACCTGGACTCCTCTGCCACTCACGAGTTACTCTGTAAACTGCTATTTGCTCGTCTGAAAAACGGTAATTGGTAAAAGTCAAACCATATCATTCATGTTACAGCTTAGCAAAGTTCCTGGCCAAAAAAATGCTCAGTAAATGTTAGTCGAGTAATAATAAAAAGCTGGTGAAACAGAAATTGGAAATGTACTGAGAGTGGCAGAAACCTGACAGTGTTTGGTGCTGATGAGAAGCAACTACTAGAAAAAAGAGCTCAGAGATGGCAGTGAAGAGAGAACAATGAAAAGACTGAGAAGAGTTCTAAGAAACAGGACGCTGGGCCCCGAGCATGGGGAAGGATTCGGCTTGGACTTGAGGAGGAAGACCATGCGGCAGGCAGTTTGGGCCTGGACGCCGGATGTCTGCAGATGTGGACACACAAAGTGCAGTCTCCATCCGCTGCTGCTGAAAATGTGGTGGAACCGCAAGTTTGAGAAGAGCAGAAGGTAACAAGCATCTGCAGTGGATGGAAAAACAGAACGAAGGAAAAGCGTGGAGAGCCTGGCTGAGTTGGAGGCCAGAACTGACTGGTGGCCACACGCACAGCACAGCAGTCGGGGGTGGGGACAAATGGCCCCTCCAGCCTGCGGTTTTACCAGATCTGTGTGGTGAGAGTCGACTGAGCAAAGCGGGGCCCCCTGACTGCTTCAGATTTGTTTGAAAAAATGCATGTTTAAAGCTATTCAATGCCTATTAAATTGGATAATTATGCAAAGATTACAAACCCAGTTAAAACATTCTCTCAGAGAACACTGCCATCCTTCACCTGACAGCAGAGGACAAACTAAACAACGGAATTTGGCTGCTGTGTGTAAATAATGCAGCACATGGTGATGGCAGCAGTTAGTCCATCAGTCCCCGTCAGGAACACAAACTCACACCGACTTTATAAAAACAATCAGGTGCGCCCAAGAAGATGAAGTTCTGTGCCATGTCCAAAAGTGGAAGTTTCATGCCACCTCCTTATTTAGATCTTATATTGTGAATTCTGCCTTTGCTAAGTGTAAACTTGGTCAGATGTAATGTAAAAATAACTTCCAAAGAAAACAAAGTTCAACCTAAGTCTGTTAATTTGATCACTCACTAAGCAAAATAACTTCTAAAAGGAAGAGCAGAACATTCTGCTCATCACTAGATACAATATTGTGTTATCAGCATTTCAAGCAGAAAGTATGTGTGATGTTAACATTATGGAAAAAATGTGAAAAGCCCAATTTTAGGTTTTATCTAGAATCTTGTTTAAAAAGTCATAATTGAAGATAGCAGTAGAATGACTTACATGCAAATTATAAATCTCTTAGAAAAAGGTGAAGGGGTATCTTTTACTATTTAATTGCAGCCTCAATTATTTATTACCAGAATGTTTCAAGTGGCTAATCACTTAATGCCATCACATTATAAACTGTGTCACTGAAACTGACCATAAATGTTAATCAACTTGGTGGTTGGAGAATACAAACAAATCACAAAAATTGAAAATTGTCCTCGTCCAATTAAAAATAGTTAAGAAACAGCCAGTTAATTCAAGGAAGTAAAATAATATTTAAGAAGTCAGATTTAGATCTTGATAAAGTTTTCTAAAACGTGATTTCATATTCACCTTTCACAAAAAGGTTTTCATACAAAGCACTTTATAAAAGAGTAGATGTATGCTCTAATTCAAAACAATCTCTAAAATTTCGTAAATTAAATCTTTTTATCCACAGCCACAACAGTCTTAGGGAGCAGAATTATGGAACACCTTGACAGGACACCCCTCTGTCCACATGCTTACTGATAACCATGAGAATAAACGAGCTCTTTAATTCTTTTAACAAACTTGAAATCTGTTATCCAGATTTAATGGCTATGTGGGTCATGTATTCTCCTAATGTAAGGGAGTTCCTGACAAGAAAAGACAACTGGACAATTAAGTCAGTGGAAGTCAGAAATTATGGGTGTTCTTGCTCCTTCTCTCCTCTACGGGCGTCTGATTATTGCTGGTAGCTCTACGATTTGCGTCTTCAGAGGGGTCAACCCGCAGGTGAGCAGGGAAGCAAAGTGTCCTTTCTTCAGGACATTCTAACAGAACTCCATTTAGTATATTAGTTTATTTATACTAAGTAGATCAGGAAAATACTTAGCAAGCGGGGCTCTGTTACCCCTCTGGCCTACCAGAGAGAAAGTGATTTGCTGGCAGTGCCCGTAGCTCAGCCAGTAGGCCACTGGCCACCTGCTAAACAACAATGACAACTGCAACAAAAAAATAGCCAGGTGTAGTGGCGGGCACCTGTAGTCCCAGCTACTTGGGAGGCTGAGGCAAGAGAATGGCTTGGGCCCAAGAGTTGGAGGTTGCTGTGAGCTGTGATGCCACAGTACTCTACCCAGGGCCACAACTTGAGACTCTGTCTCAAAAAATAAAAAGTGAAATTTTTAATTAAGCACAGACATCAACAGCTCTTTGAGAACTTGAATACAGAAAACCCACTGCCCCTGTCCTATCAATAGGCTAGGTTCTGCATTAGGTCAGTTTCTGTATCCCTTTGGTTCTCATTTTTGCCATGATTTTGTACTCATCAGATCCTTTGCAATGAATTAGCCAGGAAATGAAAGTGGAGGGTTTTTAGCTCTAGCCTAAATCTCAAAGCCCAGCATTATCTCTGCTATTAAATGAGGCTCTAACATTATTGCCTTTCTTTTTACTCAATGGTTAAATTATTCTCAATGAAATTGTATCAGTGACTCTTAAGCAGGGGCAGTATGAGTGCAGTTTCGAACCACCTGGCATTAAAGCTTCAAATTACATCTCCCTTGGGTAATTCCCTACCCCACGTTCTGTGTAGATCTGTTTTGACATGGCTGTCTTGGCAAGGAGCGAATACCGATGGGGGTGCCTCCGATCTTCTTGGAGTTGATGGGAGGAAAATACATGTGTATAATCCTCTATTCTACCTCCCCCTCTCTCCATTCCTATGACTCATAGTAACTATCCTTCAGCCAGAAATCATGCAAACTGTCCTGAACTCTTTTTCTGGTACTAATTACCTGCTTGCACAAATTTTCAAATTTAACATATCCTTGGATTCTTCTATTCCAATACTTAACCTGTCTGTTAGAACATTTTTTGCTTCCTTAACTATGTGCCAAACACTATACTAAGTATTTTATGAGTATTTTCACATTTAATCCTTATAGTAGCCCTATGGGAAACTCTGATATTATTCATAAGCCTCATTTCACCTATGGAAAAATAAAATGTACTACATTTGCAGAACTTACTCAAGGGCACACAATAACAAACGTGGGATTCATGCCCGGATAGCAGGGCTTCAGAAATGAGCAGCTGTGTGTTGAGATGGTTTCCCTCATCTGTTATCCTTCACCTGCTCCCCTCACCTCTTCAATTTCTTCATCTTCTTCAAACTGCCTGGCGGCCAATTATGTAGTATGGTTGTATACTGCCCACCCATCTTTTGGAAAACTTGAGATTCTAGGACTAATCCTCCCACCATTCACATATCTGATCCTGCTTTTGCTAAAAAGGGGTAATTCTGGTTTCTAGTCTGTAGTTAACATGGCTACATCCCTGAGTATGATACTTTACCCTCTTAATGTGGGCAGTGCTCAGTATTGCTGAGAAGCAATGGCAAGCACGTGGTATTAGAACAGACACTGCACTAGACCACATTGTTGATATATTGATTCCTTAATGAGTTTTATTTGAGTATTATCCAAGGAATCCATCTATTACTTCCAATCTTACTTGGAAATTTTTTTTAATGACCACAGCATATAAACCATTACTTGAGTCAAAGGTGACAAATCCTAGAACAATATTTCATTCCAGTAGTTTCAATATGTATCTGGGCAAGAAATCTCATACATATATTTGAATGCTTTCATCTCAAAAGAAAGGGGATGATGACAACAATCACATGAAAATGACAAAACACTTATAATAGAAATACAACTTGCAGAGGCTTGATGTCCTGCATTTCAGGAATAATTTATCTAGAAATATTGTCCATCAATAGTGACCCAATTCCATACCACATGCATCAGTGGATCATTAAAGTGGAGCCTTTAGCAGACCTAATGGACAATTTTGAACTATATGGCTTCTGAATGTGCTATTTTTTCAGTTGAGAATGATATTTTTAGCAAAGATGTCAACTGTGAGACTTCTTTGTACAAACACCAATCCTTTCATAATTTATTGCTTAGAAAAATACCATTATAGCCAGTTTACTCATGAATGAAAATGGCTCATCACTGAAAATGTGAGAGCACTTAGATTACAATAATACAGTAAGAATTTCAGACATATCTATTAATATCATTATAATGATGTGATTTACTTCTTTCAGTGAAACTCTGAGTATGAAGTTCTTGGTATTAATTTATGTTGAGCACAAAGCTCCCCTAATCAGGAAGTTTTCCCCCTATGTTTCTAGATAACAATAACACCTCTGTTTCACTGAGCAGTTCTAATGATTCAAACACTTTCATTATTAGAAAAAAATAAGAAAATTTTCTATATTTGCAGGATTTAACACCTGGCCATATAATTCAGGAGCCCACATTATTAATCACCACTTACTATTTCAATGGAACACCTTTTTTTTTTTCTTTTTTAAATGAGATAGAGTTTTACTCTGTCACCCTGGAGTTGAGTGCCATGGTGTCATTATAGCTCACAGCAACCTCAAACTCTTAAACTCAAGTGATTCTCTTGCCCAGTTCTTCTATTTTTAGTAGAGATGGAGTCTTGTTCTTTGCTCAGGTTGGTCTAGAATGCCTGTATTCAAGCAATCCACCCACCTCGGCCTCCCAGAGTGCCAGGATTACAAGCATGAGCCACCGTGCCAGCCATGATTTTACATTTTAATGTTTTTTTTAATTATAATAATAATGTACTTTCATTGTGAACAGTTCAGATAATACAGTAATAGAGAAAGAAGAAAGCACAAGAACCCTGTAATCCCGTCCGTTAGATATAATCACTACTAATTTGAGTTATATGCCACAGATTTTGTTTTCCCCCATTTATTCTAATCAAATAGTTTTACTATAAAAGAAATACAATATATTTATCTTAAAAAGTTAAAATTACTACATGAACTTTACGTGTCCCCTTCCCTTCTTATTCCCTCACCCTCCACATAGCCACAGTTAAGCTTATTCTTTCATAACCTTTCAGAAAATTTATATGTAAAGACTTTTTTTGATGTTTGTTTTCCACAAATGGACAAAAACAACACACTCTTCCATACCAAGTTCTGTTTACATTGCACTTTGTCTCAGACATTGCCAGCACAAAGCCATTTCATTTTTTGCAGCAAAAAATATATGATATCCAAAAGTCTGCGCACACCGTGGTTTATGTGCAGTTTCATGGCACTTGGACATTTAGGAGGCTTCCAAACTTTTTCTTATTACAAAGTATTATGAATCACTCACTGTAGTACAAACATCTTTGTGAAATTTTACTTGCACTGCAAATGTAACCGTATTTCTGGAAGGCTATTAGTTAACGTTGATAGAATTTCTTTCTGCAGTAGGTCCTTGGTCTCAGAGATTCGAAGAATGAACCTGCAGACCACCGATCAGTGGTAAGGTAGGATTTATTAGATAGAAAGGAAGACAGAAGGAATAAAAAAGCACCAGAGCTTTTTGCAAAGGGAAAGAACCAAGTGGGAAGTCTCCACAGAGGTCTTTTTTCTAGGGATATAAAGCCTTGAGAATTACATTTGGCCAGGACTTGGTAGAATGAAGACAACTTTTCAGTATTATTTATTATTATTATTATTATTATTATTTTGAGACAGTTTTAAGCTGTCAACCCGGGTAGAGTACTGTTGTGTCACAGCTCATAGCAACCTCAAGCTCTTGGGTTTAAGCAATTCTCTTGCCTCAGCCTCCCAAGTAGCTCGGACTAAAGGCACCCACCACAATGCCCAGCTATTTTGTTTTTGTTGCAGTTGTAATTGTCTCAGCTGGCCTGGGCTGGGTTGCAACCCACCAGCCTCAGTGAATGTGAGGCGTCCTACCCACTGAGCTACAGGTGCTGCTCCACCTTTTCAGTATTGATAAGAGTATTAACAAACGAATGCAGTCCCTCCAGCTCGGGCAAAAGGGCAGTGCATCCACTTCGGAAGAGGCCTGGTAGGCTTACATGAAATTGCCCAGGCCTAGGAAACTGGGACCCCTGGCCAGCCTTGAATAGGGGGAGAGAACCCTGTATCACTAATATCCTTCCAGAAATATTTTCCCAATGTGGAAGACTGCTAATAGTGTGCCACTTAATTATGGTTGATGGCACTGGGCTAGGACTGTTTCCAAATTGATTTATATTAATGGAATCAATGTGTACATAAGATTTCTGTTCCCACTAATAACTACTTGCAAGGTTAGTTCTAACAAGATGAGCTTAGTGTTTTTGTCTCCTGGAAAGAAACAATAAAGAATAATCTGCTTTATTGTCTAACTAATCCAAAAGATACACAAATTTGGAGGCTTTTAAAGGTATTTATTTCTTTGAGATAGGGTCTCACTCTGTTGCCCAGACTACAGTACAATGGCATCATCATACCTCATTGCAACCTCAAACTCTTGGGGTCAAGAGACCCTCTTGCTTCACTTCTTGAGTAGCTGGGTCTACAGGCACATGCCACCACAAACAGCTAATTTTTTATTGTTTTGTAGAGAAAGGTTTTTGTTATTGCCAAGTTAGGTCTCAAATTCCTGGCCTCAGGGAATCCTTCTGCCTTGGCCTCCCAAAGTGCAAGGATTATAGGCAGGAATCACCACAACCTAACCTAAAGCTTCAACTCTATTGTGAGTATGGGCCACAAAGTTAATATGATTTTTGGGAAATTTTCCCAGACCTAAGGTTCTGAAACTCAAGAGACATTATCAGTAGGCACTGAAGAGGCTCCAAGTGGCCTGGCCTGCCATCCTCCCTCCTCATGCCCCTGAGCTTCATTTTGAGCCTACCTTGAGCTTGGGATAACTCTTGACAGGAGGTGATGAGAATCTGTGAGCATGAGGTCACTACACAAATGCTGCTGGATTGTGTCAAATCTTCTGTTGAATGAAAATGTGGCATATGCTCTACAATCTCTCTCTAGAGTTTGATAGAGGAAGAGAAAAATCTGGAAGAATATACTCACAATCATCAACGGAGGTTATTATTAGATAGCAAGGCTACTGGAATATTCAAATATGCTTCCTTATGTCTGTCTTTATTTTGTAATGTTTCCTACAATTATGTGCACTGCCTTTTTGTAATAAAATATTCAATTAAAAAAAATCACAACATTTAAAAATCCAATTAGCAGCTAGGTAGAAGCAGAAATGATAAGTACCAAGGTTGAATTGAAAGAAACAGAGGTTAGTAAGTATGATGGGCCATGAATGTTTAATATTTCCTAATGCAGAGAATACTAAAAATGTAATCTTCAGGAGCATACACATATCACAAGCGTGAACTATCACAGTCTGCCATACTCACTAAACTCATACACATATAGATATCAGTAAGCAAATATGCTCATAATTCTTAGCTTACTTTACATGTTGTATTTGTCAACCTATAATACCCCTTTGATCAAATAATACATAATTTAATTCTAATATAAATTTTATTTTCATTAGTCCGTATCTTGAGTTTAACTTTCTGTTTATTTTATTCAATTGTATTTCATTTTCAAATTTCATAGCAATATGAACTCCAACATTTATAAAAAGCTAGCCATTAAGAACTAATTATATACCAAGCATTGTCCTAAACGCTTTATGGACATTATCTCATATAAATTGATTATCTCATAATCATTGATGCTACTATTATCACCAATTTTGTGGTTAGTAAAGCCACTTAATAAAAAGTAAAGTTCAGTGACACATCTAACAAGTAATGTCACCTCTATCGACCCATAAATCTGACTTCATATTCTCCCATGAAGACTCATCCATGGAGTAGGCAGAAATTAAAAGATTAAAGAAATGTAAGTAATGATTTGAATCATTGATAAAGCCAAAACCTAAAAAAAATTCCAGTCATTTATACATTCCATCATTCATTTAAAGAACATTTATTGTGCTCCTGTTAGAATCAAGGTACAAGGTTAACAGTATAAGAGTTAAGCCACAAAATCATGTCAGAGTCCTGGTCTACTCAATTCATTCTTTAAACTTTATTTGTTGTAATGTAAAGCAGGGTAGGTGCTCTGCATGGTATGGGAAAAGAATTTCTCTAGATCAAGATTCAGATATAAATGTATAAGCTGTATTTTATCTTTTAGAAGGAAGGAGGGAATGAGAGAGGGGAAGAGAGTGGGGGAAAAAGAGCAGGAAAATAGTGTGGCACCCCAAAGAAAGAAAGTATGGCAGCCATTGAGGTCAAGTGGCTTCAGAATTTAAGGGGGACAAAGGGGAAAAATATAACTGCAGCCAAATGCATAAGCTGTATCCATCTTCCTCCTGCAAGGCTGAGCCTGAGGCCTCATGTTCACACCCTATTGTTCTGTCCTGGGTCAACTCGGAGCCCTGAAGGATATAAAAGCAAATTCTAAAAGACAAATTTAGTCAATAGTCTAGGGATTGTAAAGAAAATTAATATTTTCTTTTGTCTGCTGGAGTCCTCAGTGGTTTGTGACAAAGAGCCCTGGGAGGGATGCTGCAAGTTAGTCTGCTGGGCAGGCAAAGAGAGTGGGCAGAGAGAGATTGATTTTAGTCCTTACTGAAAAAACTATGAGTTCATAATTTTTCTAACATTTCCTACAAAGACCTACCATCCTTACATTATCTAGATGATTTAAAATTCACGTTTTCTGAGTCTTTCTAAAAGAAAAGGAATAGACAAAAGTAATTCTATTTAAAAAATGCCTCATTAGTAACACGTGCTTTAATATAGAATTAGATACCAAATTAGAACGTCCCTTTAACTCTCACTTAAAATAAAGAGGGAATTTAGTTTATTACAGGAGGAAAACTAAGGCTGATGTTCAGAGGAGTCCTTATAAATAATTTATATGCCTTTGATTTTCCCCCGTGAAGCCCCAAGTCACTGATATGTTGTAAGCTTGTAAGCTGCTGAGATTTAGTTTACCTCTGGAAAAGAAAATCTATTTTATGTTCACTTAAAACCTGAAGGAGAGTAGGAAATTTCACCCAAAATGAGACTTGGTGGTATAAAAAATATTTTGAATTGAAGTGCA
Source organism: Otolemur garnettii (assembly GCF_000181295.1). Lineage (NCBI taxonomy): Eukaryota > Metazoa > Chordata > Mammalia > Primates > Galagidae > Otolemur > Otolemur garnettii. Next base: position 18,060,847 of record NW_003852412.1, read on the forward strand.
TTCAAAATCAAAAAGCACTGGAGGGAGCTTTTCCTCTATCTGCATAAAGCAGGCTGCCCAATCAAAAGATGAGAGGGGGAACTGACTTCCCTGCCTCTACCTGTGATCTCAATGCATTGCGGGAAGGAGGATCAAGAATGCACCCAGACCTGGCCCAAATCATTCAAATGTAACACCTATATCTCAGCTTAATTAGCTCACGTCAATTTAATTTGCAAGTCAGTCTGTTTCCCCCATCCATCTATCCTCCCTTGCACTACTCGGTCCCCTTAAAAAGAATAACGTGTACTGTACTCCTCATCCCCTTCTGTCCGCCAAAAGGACAGGTATAAAAATATCAAAACTTCATTTGGTTTACTGAGTAATCACTCTGTGACTTCTCCCCATGAGCACAGTAAATAAGCCTTTCTCTTATTAATCTGCCTTAATTGTGAATTGATCTTCCAGCAAACTTTTGGGGGAAAGGGTAAGTTTCCCCTCACCCCTTCAAACGCCTTATCAAGTTTTTCACTTTGATTAATGAAATTAACGTCTCATGCTTTTTAAAGCAATTACTTAATTATGAAGTCAGCTACAATCTAATACTGTTGGGGATAAAATTCAATTTTAGTAATTTCATTGGCAGGATAAAATCTAGAAGCAGATTTCCAGGGTCAACATAGAAACTCCTCAGGCAGGATGGCAGCACTGACAGCAGTTGAAGAAATTACAGCCACATCCTCAACTGTGGAATGGTTCAGTCTTATTTACCCCTTACTGCTATTTTCTCTGAAGATATTCTTGGGGAGTCTCTTGTTATTAACTTTTAAAAATTTTGTTTCATTATTTAACAAAAAAGAAAATCTAGAACTAATTCTATTATTTAAAATCTATTCTATTATTAAAATCTCAAGAGACATCCAATCATATAGGTTAGCCTTTGTAGGTTTTCATATAGCTTCATTTTTTTTTTCAGGCCAGGGCCAGCATGACACAGCTGGTCTGGTCCAGTTAGGTCCTAAGTGACCTTTGCATCCTGTCTCTCATTCTTCTTGTTTTATAAATTTTGTTCCCACCTTAAAGATGCCTATCTTGAGTAGTTTAGGAGGATTGATTTAGGAGACTAACTTTTGAACTGGAATGAGTTGTAGTAAGTCACTGGGTTATGCTGATTATTATTTGGAGTAGGGGTTGGCGTGGTCTTTGCTTTGAACTTTCAGTATAAAACTGTGATTCTGGAAATGCTAGAACAGAACAGTCTTGGAGAGGTGACTCTCACTGTTCTCCAGAATCCTGGCCTTCTGACAGTTTGGTGGACCTTTCCCCAACTCTGCATACTGGGTGACAGTGGCAGGCAGTGAGACCCTCTTTATCCAGTAACAATTTAACTATTTTTATTTATGAATCTAAACATAGTGGGGAGGCACCTGTGGCTCTAAGGAGTAGGGCACCAGCGCCATGTGCTGGAGGTGGCAAGTTTAAACCCAACCCTGGCCAAAAAAACCCTGCAAAATACAAAATAAATAAATAAATAACAATAAAAAATAAAGATAGTAGTTTTCTATAAGGTCTGAAAAGTGACTAAAAATCTAGAAACTGATGAAATCAATTTGAATCAACAATCTTCTATTACCACCTTGGTAAATTTTTCCAAATACATATCATTTATTGAATGTCGTCGTCCTAATGTATAAGAAAAAAGGATAATTATAACTAACCTACCAACCTGCACATAATTGTCAGAAATATCAAAACATAAATATATGCTAAAGTTTTTGTTTTCAGTTTTAAGAATGTTTTCACTTATTTTTAAGTGCTTTATTGAACCTTTTCTCTGTACCAGAAAGTATATTTAGTAACTACATATATATACATATACATAGTAAGTATGTATATACACACATATGTAACCTTGTTTAATGTTCAAAATAAACGTATACAGTCCGCATTATTATCAGCAGTTCAGGAAACGGAGCTATAACATGTTAGAAATCTTGCCAAATAAACACAACTCATAAATGGTGTAACTGAATTTCTAACACCAGGCTGACTGAGCTGTGGGACCTTCTGTGGCTAGGATCCTAACTGTTCTGAAACTCTAAAAGAACATAAACATTTTGAAAGAAGTGGTAACTATTACCTGTTGTGTTATCATCTTTAACACAACACTGTGAAAATTGTAATTATTGTAGCAAATATAAAATGAAGTATACATTAATTTATTTTCTGGAGGTCATCACTGTGGATGTCCTGATTATTTCCTAAAGAATATGGAGTGTATGATTACTACATTGTGCCAACAGTGTTGGACTACTGTTCAGGAGGATACTTACTCCAGGAAGCTCAGAGGTGGCTTCAGAGTGGCTAGTGGCTCAACCTCTGTTTCTCTACAGTTCTCTTGGCTTTGCTTGTTCTCAAAACTTGGGTAGAGTCGAGAGTTTCTTATTCAGTGCTATAAAGACTAAAGCGATGAAAGGATTCACAACCACACCCCACGACATCCAGAAGACAGGCTCTGACAAAGCACACTTTTATAAGGGCAAGAAAATTTCGTTCCCAGAAGATTTGGAAAACCCCTCACTACTTACTAGCCCTCAGTGTCCACATGCACTTTCCTGATTCAGTTCTGATCTTTAGGGGGCTGACAGGCTTAAGCCTGAGTTTCTGAATCAATCATTCTGCCAAAATAGATTACCTTTTAGAACAATTCAGCCCACGTGTAGGATACAGCAACAGGAATGTGCCGATGACAATTCAGTCAAACTCCTGGGCTCAAACCTAGTTTTCCAACACACTTGAATAACCTCTCTGTGCTTCATTTCCAAATGTAAAAGTCAAGATAATGATGGTACCAACCCGATAAGATTCTGGTGAGAATTAAACGAGTTAACGTTCATAAAACGCTTTCAAGTGTACCTCGCACATGAAATAGTGTTACATAAACCCATAAAATCAATCTGAATATTGATAACCATAGTGGCCTAAAACTTCTCAACCACACATTTTTTGTTTTAGTTACCTACTAAGGCAAACTCTAAGCCTTGCCATTAAATTCTATTTTTCTTTCATCAGTGTTTGTACACATTCCCTACATACAAGGCAAAGTCAGCGCCATGGTTTCTCTATTTCTTTCAAGTCTCAAAATAGCTCTATATGCCCCTCTCTTTGTATGTCTGTGCCCTTATTTTTTTTTTTTAACATATACGTGTGTTTATTAGGTTTCCACTTTTTGCCTTCACAGAATTAAAAAGGTTTAAAATTTAATAATAATAACAATGTTTAAGATAAGGACTAGGAACAAAAACCTCATAAAGAACGAACAAAGATAAATACATTCAGAAAAGAAATCAGACAATTGCTGCACCGAAATATTAAGCAATAATAATAATAATAATGCAAAGAAAGTAACATTCATATTGTCAAATAAGAGTATGTCTATGATAGAATGCTTTGACTCCAAGGTTCAGTACAGAGTTATCAATTAACTTCTTCTTTTTTTTTCCAAAATCTCAAAAAATAGACAACTAATATTTATAAATAAAAGTAAAAGATAATTTCAAAAAACATATCATGTCAAATCTTACAGACAAAAGAAAAAGAAGAAATACTTCAAAATCTTTCTACTTCATCTGGATACACCTGATATCAAAATTGGAGAAAATATATTACTATAAAGGGGAAATAAACATATTTCACTTATAAATGAGGATGCAATATCCTAAACAACATATTAACAAGTTGATTTAAAAATTAATGTTTAAGTGATGTACATTGATCAAAATTAAATCCAATTTATATGAGAATTAGTCACTATTTTCTTTCCTTTCCTTTTTTTTTTTCTTCTTTCTTTTCTTTCTCTCATCCCCTCCCTCCTCCTCTGTCTGGTCTCCCCTTCCCCCATGAACCACAGTGTCATTAATTGTCATTAATCATCCTCATAAAGATCAAAGTTGAATACATAGGATTCATACTTCTCCATTCCTGTGATGCTTCACTAAGAATAATGTGTTCTGCCTCCATCCAGGTTAGTACAAATGCTGCAAAATCCCCATTTTTTTAATATTCCATGGTATACATATACCACAGCTTACCAATCCATTTCTGGGTTGAAGGACATTTAGGCTGTGCCCTTATAACATGGGAAGAGGTTAGGCCACTTTGTTTCAAAAAGGCAAAATTATTTCTTGGTTATAATCCTACTAATAGTGAATATTCTTTCCAGTGCATACACCTGTGCTTTATTGTCAAAATTCATCCAAGACCTTCCTAACAGGTGGAGATGAACCAACCTATTTTCTCACTATCCATGCCTTCTGTTTTCCACATGAATCTACTTTCTCTCCAACTGCTATGTTTCTGATTTGAAAAACTGGAATATCCTATAATATTGTAATATTGTATTTACTCCTCAACACTAAACTACTCTGTATGCCTCTTTCCAGTAATAAGCCAGATTAACTTTTACAAATATCAAGATGATTTTTAGTAGTAAAATAAAAGAATATTTTACATGTTTATTTTAGTACTCATTTCAGAAAAAACAAAACAAGCATATGAAATCTACTTTATGGATATTAGTGTTGATTTTATTCACTGTATTTTCCCATGTCTGATGCTCACCCAGGTTTTGGCACAACCTTTCAGGAAAAATCTTTTAATTTTTTAATTCAAAATTTTCTTTTCTTTTCTTTATATTTAGGTACTTGTTTTTTGTATTACAAATGAATTTTAGCATTTATGTTTTAACCTGTCTGGGTACAAGAAATCTTATGTTAGAAGTAATTACAAACCCAAGAACAGATACAAGGTATAAGAAATCTTATTTATAAGACATTTATGCATTCATCACAGAAGGCCAAGAGCCCTTCATCACCATCAGCATCAGGAGTAC